>NW_022994248.1:0-78366 GCF_012275295.1 Melopsittacus undulatus | reverse complement strand
GAATTATTTTAACGTAGATTGTGTAAATTTCATGAAAGGATAAGCCTGGAGATCAGTAGCAGCCACAGATTAAGAGAAACATGGGCAGGGACAATATAAGATATCTCCACCTGTCTTTGGCAAGATACTACCATTTCGATTCACTTGAGCATGTTTTGGCATCAGCCTTCTTAGCTACATCTCAGTGATCTGCTGAGGGAAGAAGAAAAGCTCCTCCTCAGTGCATGGCTGAGTGTCCCACAGAGGTTGCAGTTGCTGTTGCGTCCCAAAACTAAACAAAAGATTCAGAAACACATCTGAAGGCACAAAATTACTATGGCAGTAGCTTGCTATTTATTCCAACTCAGTGATAGTTCTTTGTAAAATGCATTGTTAGATAGGAAATTGACACCTGTGTGCCAGGTCTTCTGCTAGCCTAGCTGGGATTAGTTCTACTCAAGTTTATTTTAGGCCAGCAAAGAACTGGGTGTCCAACCGTTGCTAGATGTATTTCACAATGTTTTTACACTGACAGATGCAATAGCCATTCCCTTTTCTTGTTTTGTTTGGTTTTTTAGGACAGTGGCACCAGCTTGGATCCTGAACAGCACTTTAATGCACTTGATATTGGTGCCTCAATCCTCAGCACTAGTCGGACACCTTCAGTATCATCAGGAGCTCACCAAAATCTTCCCACACAACCAAGTCAGACCCAGCATGTGAGTGGCATTCCTGGTTACTGCAGTATTTAGCCAAGTTACAGAATGTGTGCATATATACCACAGCCTCTAATTTAACAGTGAGTGATGAGGTATCGATGATACGTGTTTGTCACTCACAATGAAGTGCATAATCTGAAATGCTAACATACAAGAGGTATGGTTCTAGTGCAACCACTGTACATGGGAAAATGAATAGAGGGACTAGCTGTGAAACCTGCTTTCAATCTGTTATGAAAATGAGAGCTTCTGTCTTCAGATTTGAGGGCATCAGTATGAGCATGAGATCCTTCTAGACTCACATGAGTAATAACAGTGATTCTCTTCTGGCCAAGACTCAGGATGTTCCAGCATTGACTTGTGCACACCTTATGCACTCTTTCTGCTCCCTGGTCTGGAAGAAAAGTCAATGAGCTAACCAAATTTACAGTTATTTAAGCTATTTGAAGGGAGTTCCAGCTGTTTTAGCACAGTTCTTGGTTCCTTTTGCTCTGTTCATTGGAGCACAAAATCATAATCTGTCTCATTACTTTTATCTTTGCCCAGACCCTCCTTATCAGTTTAATTTTACTGCCATTGAAGTCAACAAGAACAGCCTTGACTCCCACTGGAGTTTAGCGAGGCCGTAATCATTTCTAGACAGGTCTCATTGTAATACACACTTCAAACAGGGATGTTTTCCAGCATGTGAAATCTCACTGGTACTTTTCTTGCAGCTACACAACAAAGCTGATTGCAGAGCCTAACACTCCCTTGCCAAGAACACCGAGTGCTCAGCAGGATTTATCCGTGCACAGACTCAGTCAACCTACTGCTCTTCAGGTAACTTCACAAAGAGCCGTCAAAATAGGCAGACAGTATAAAGCATGTGCCACATAGGCAGCTTAGTGGTTAAAAACAACTTACACAAAAGCCATGGCATTAGAAGAAACCTAAAATTTAAAGGAGACAAACTTTAAATAAGTTTGTTTTGTTTTGTTTTAATCTAGGTTTCTTTGCCTTCTCAGCCTTCACGTGAGCTTTCCCACAGCAGCTGCTGCCTCAAGCAACTCTGCAAAATCAGCCTGCACCTCTGGCACAGGTTAGTTGGGGATTTGGAAGTGGAATAGGTCACTTGCTTATCTCCTGATATTGTCTCATTCTGGGGCTTTTAGGTTACCTCTTTAGTACCTGAAATCCCCAAACCCACCAGCTCTCAAATACATAAAATATTGTGGGGAACTAATCTGAATTTTACACTCGTGTGTTTTAACATCTGCATACTGGTATTTAGAGGAGGAGCCAGGTACCTGTAGGGTCAAGTGAACACACACATCTATTTCATGGGAAGACAAAAATATAGATGGAAAAAAAAGTTTCAGTTTTGCTTCTACAGAATCAGGTCCCATCAAATCAAAGTCACAGACCAAAACCTAACAAAGTGCTCAGTTCTCCTAAGAAAACCTGCTTGGCTGTGCTGATGCAGAACTAACAGCAGTAAAGGACATGTGAGTTTAATAAAACCCCATTTTGTGAGTGTGCCAGTAATGGTAAGAATGCCACTGAAGATAGATTCCTCCAGTGAAATCTATTAACCTGCATGTCAAAAGCAGGCAATGGCCCAAAAGCGACCTCAGTTTTCATTTGCAGTGCATTTTGAAGAAGCATTTGAGTACCATGCTCCCATCACATTGTTTCTTCTCCTGTGGTTATGCCATGATGATACAGCCCATCATCCTATGATTTTAGGTATGGCACAGTATTCCTGGACCTGAGCGCTTCTACCATTGTTATGCTGTATTCCCTCAAAATATCCCAGAGTTTCTTCTGTAGCATATAAAACATTCAAAGTCCTGAGGAACCCTGATTTAAAATAACAAATTCTCATTTATCTTCTATGTTTAATATTCTTTTCATGACTCCACACAGCATGCAGTGAAGAAACAGCATATCAATTATCTGCTCTGAGCATTCATTTTCTTTTACAGATATTTCTCTCAATTATTCATTAATGCACTTCCAAACATCAATTAGTTTATTTATTATAAACCTGTGTGTGTTTGTTTGACGTTTTCCTACTCCCTTTCTTCTCCATCAAAGCTCTTTGTGAAAAGATTCCAGTCGTTTACCAAGAGCTTTGCTGCCTTGCCTTTTCCCAGTAAAAACACTCTTATGGCACTCCAGCTCCATTTCTTTTCCACCAAACTGAAGCACCATCCAGACACATGGCCACTGATTAAACCTCCTCAGGTCAGCTAAATCTTGATGAAAGAAGGCAGACCTCTGGCAGCCCCTTCTCAACTGGCAGCAAAGTCACAGCAATGTTGCTGTCAAAGCTCAAGAGGAGCTTGATGTGGAGCAGGGGACCAACACCAGGATGTTGCAGCTCAGGTTGCTGATGCTCACATTCCATAGTGATGCTCCAGGGAAAAGTACCAAATCTATATGCTCTTAGGTGATTTTCATGAAATATTGTGAAAATTACTGAACTATTCTGTACTTCCACCTTAAATAATAAATGTCAGCCTACAGCAAGATAATCCATCATTTATAGGACAAGGTGCCTGCAGCACCTGTAGCAGGGTACCCTGCTGCCAAACCAGGAGGATGTACTGTGCAGGGTGCTCCCACTGCCTTTCTGCCACTTGCCCTCAGCTGAAGGTGACTGAAGTCAGGAGCTGAAAGGCAGTGTGCTGAGCCTGGCCATGCAGGGAGCTGAGGACACTCTGATGGTGTCCTTTCGGCTAGCATTTGGCTACAGGGCAGCAGTGTGGGGAAGGACATTTTAAGCATCCACATCTCCTGCATCTGCCTCAGGCACCATCTGCTTGAACTTTGATTACTTTATTTTGAGCAAAGGCTGTGATGGTTTTTGTCTCACTGAAATGCAGTTTTAGCTTCTGCCTTGCTTGTCTGAAGAAACAGACAGCACAGTACTAATGTCACCTGAATGTAAATGGTTTTATGTTAAACCAATGCTCCTATCAGAAAAATGTTGTTTGCCTTCCTCATTGTAATAAATTAAAATCCCCTACAACACAGCGGATGTTGATGACTGAATAATAATTAGCACTAATAATCCATTAGGGATGTGCAGGTGTTATTCAAAAGACAGAAAGAACGAACATGTTGTTCAATGAACTGCAAAACTAATGAAACACGGTTTTCCAGGGGCTGTGCCTTCCAGGCTGGTGCATGGACCCAGCCTTTCTGAAGGAGGAAGGGACGACTGGATCCCTCTCTCCTTTGCTCAGCTAAAGCTTTCATGAAATTCCAGCAGCCTGTATTTTTGAGGCTGACAACTCTGTTGCATGTCCCAGCACTGGCCAGAAGGACTGAAAGTTGGACAGGAGGCAGAAAATAACATTTTACAGGAAACTGAGCTAAGAAAAAGTAAATAGGGTCTCTTTCATTGCCCAGCTACCTAAGAAACCAGACTAGAATTACTGCTGAGGAGTTTTTCTGTCTGTGTTAACAGAGCTTGATTAAACTGGTAGGATTATAGATATATCACAGGTTTAGTCTTCAGTGTTTGCATCTGGAAAGCTGACTCTTTTCCTTGTATAATACACTTCTCTGAGGATCCTATGAATGTTTGTAAATGCCTAAGTGAGACAAGGAGCACATCATCTGATGCCAATGGCAGAGTTAAAACTGTGCAGTGTTTTCTGTGGAACATTCTGAGTTAAGCTCTTTTAATTTATTATACAATTACAGATTTCGCCCTAATGGTATTAGAGCAGTTAATGATCTTGAGATAAACACTGTGGTGGAGGTCAATGTCTGTTAGTGTGTCACTGTACAAAAACAATAGAAGCTCTGTACTCACAGGGGTCATTGCTAGAGTTGCAGAACAAGTTTGGGGTTAGTGTGAGAAAGGGAAAAAGGCAAATGAGAAAGTTCCTTGTCCCTTGTTTTCCTCATTAACAGCTTTCACTCTAATGTTTTTACTGTATAATTGTTGTTGTTAAATGTATTAATACAAAAAGCACATGAAAAAGAGAACAAAAAAGACAATTGTGCATGAATATGCTAATTGTAAGAAGGTGCTGCAAAAAAAAATAATTAAGGAACAATAATGTAAAATCCACAGCAATTATTCTGGCGTGTGACTTCGCAAGACAAAATCAAATTCAAAACTAACATCTGGAAATGGATTTTGTTTCTTATTGAAGTATCAAATGATTTTAAAATTATCTGTCATAAATTGCTTACATTTATTAATTGATGAAAATTGGGTTCCTTCCCAAAGTGCCTTCAAGGAGTTCACACAGTAATGAAAAGTCTACTGTCAGCAAGCCAGGCAGATAAAACAAAGCTTTTGGCTAAAATTGCTTTTAATTCCTTTCCGATAAGGGCCCTTTTAAAGACTTCAGAGAAGCACTAACAGGTCATATAGGGAGAATTAGTTTGCCTTTTTAAAAATTCCTCCTATACGGTCAGGTTAAGGCAGGAATTAGCTGCATCTCATCTAAACAAGGCGTTGCTACATAGCGTCATTCCACTCCTAAAATCAGGGTCCCAGGGATTCTTCAGAAACAGAGTCATGCTATGACAAGCAGCACCAGCTGCTCCTTTGGGCACTTGTTTCCAAACATCAGAGGTTTCCACTCATCCATTCCCATTTAATACCTTATACATGGACTAGAAAGAGAGAGACCCAGCTCTGATTTCTCCCCTTAACATCAAAAAAAAGTAACACAAACTTCCCTTCAGGAGCTTTGACACCATTTTTCTGCTCTGGGAGAGGATGGGGTTGCAGATGACAGTGCTGCTGTTTGAAGGCAAAAGTGACATGAATCACAGCACCAGAGGCCAAGTGCTCACATTATCTCCTTGGGCAGGTGGCACAAGCAGCAAACACTTGCAAACACCTCTGCCACCAAAGTGGGCTCTGAGAGCTTCTGCTAGCCACAACTGCATGTGCCACCTTAGCAGCCCTTTCTTCCCCCTAACCAGGAGGGCCATGAATCTCCCTTCCCCCTTGCCACTACTCTTTGTGCAGTGACCTCCCAGATAGTGCTGGAAAGCTGCTCTCCACCTGGTAAATAGAAATAAACCCTCTGAAGTTTTTGCCCTTTCTCACCTAAACGCCATTGGATATCTCAGCTTTGCTAGAGGAATGTGAAGGTACTTTCAAGTATTTAACTTGACATTGTACAGAACAAATCAGAACAGTCACATCTAGGTTTCTGTAAGTAGCCAGAGATTTCATTTAACCATACAGCGTTACTAGCACTAGAGTGCTCCATAATTCCCTTCTTCTTACCATTTTTGTTTTCCTGGTAAAAAAGCCAGAAATGGTGTAAGCCGGGTCATGTCTATGGAGCAGGAAGGTGCTAGCACAGGGCCACTGGAACAGCCACAGGAATGGAGCACCATTTTAAGTCACAGCAAAATTATTCATTTTCTTTTGCCTGGACCCTCACAGCACTACATGTTTTCAGAGAGGTCTTAGGTGCCTCAAATACAGAAAAGCTCACAGATCTTTTGGAGTGTTTTGTATTTTTCCAAAGACTGCTTTTGGAATATGAGCTCATGCAAAGCAACTATTCCAAAACCTATTAAAATAATAATTAACTTTAGTGGACTTTGAATCATACCCAAGAACACCAAATAAAACTAAGAATTTATTGCTGTGTTAGTCCCCTCCACACGTCTTGAATGACTGCCTGTTGTGGTAGGTACTGCTGCTACTGAAGGCTGCACTTTCTTCTTCACCCTGATTAGCGATCTACATTTTATGCTATTATTTAGAGCAGCCTTTCTCCCACTGAGCTAAGCTATTCATTTTACATCACATATAAAAATAGCTTAATGAGCATTCCTTTGTAGCTTGACTAGTACTCAGCTGTAGAGATCTAGAAATTGTTTGTTGTGGTCAGCTGTTATGTGATGCTACAGTAAGTCATCAGCAGAATAAAGCATTGCAGCACTGCTATTTCAGTGAGGAAAAAGGAAAATGTAAGTAAAACATGTCCGGAATATGCAGCTATGCCATAAGGGCTCCAAACTACAGTCTAATAGAAATAATGCACTGAAGTCTTATGAAGAGTGTCTGAGAGAACTGGGGTTATTTAGTCCAGAGAAGAGAAGGCTCGAGGGGTGGGACCATATAGCTCTCTAAAACTACCTGAAAGGAGGTTTTAGTGAGGTGGGGGATAGTTTCTTCTCCCAAGTAACATGCAATACGACAAGTGGTAATGGCCTCAAGCTGTGCCAGGGAGGTTTAGACTGGATATTAGGAAAAATTCCTTCACTGAACACTGAGCACTGGAACAGGCTGCCCAGGGAAGTGCTGAAGTCACCATTCTTGGAAGTGTTCAAAAAACATTTAGATGAGACCCTCAGTGACATGGTTTAGTGGTGGTCTTGGCAGTCCTGGGGTAACGGTTGGACTTGGTGATCTTAAAGGTCTTTTCCAGCCTTGTTGATTCTATGATTCTATGATTTGCTCTCTAGTTAAGATGCTCTTGATATTTTAAAGTAGCATACTGTCGTGGTTTAAACCAAGTCCCCCAACTCCCTGAGAGTTAGGAAGGAAAATCCAAAGAATGTAGCCCCCATGGATTGAGATAAGAACGGTTTAATAGCTAAGGCATAACACACAAAACCCTACTGCCATTACCACTACAAATAATAATGATACAGCAAACAACAAGTGAAAAGAATACAACACCCCACCAGCCACCGACCCATAACTCACCCCACCCTGCTGGCGAGGACCACGTGCTCCTTCCTCCATTTTCCTCCCGAGCTCCACCCCTCCAGCTCTCTCTCTCCCAGTATGCATCCTGGGCATCATGTGCTATGGTATGGAATACCTCATTGGCTAGCCTGGGTCAGGTGTCCTGTCTCTCCTGCCTCCCGGCCTCTCCTCCTCCCCGGCAGAACACGTGCCTTGAACAAAAGGCACTTGAACAAAAACAAAGGCCTTGAACAAAAACACCCTCAAAACATGCTCACTATCAAGCAACTGTTCCCAGCCCAGAAGTCAAAACACAGCACTGCACCAGCTACAAGAAGGAGAAAAATGACTGCCACGGCTGAACCCATGACACATACTCTCAAAAACCAGTCCTTCTGATATTCCCTAGCGGAACAGAGTCAGTTGTAAGCAGAACATTCTAACTGAAGTAATTTAATATATATGTGCATAAAACTGAAAATACACAGATTTATCTCTGCCTAGATGTTAGTATGTTACAAACACATCTTCTATCCTTGGCTGTTCCTTACAATCAAGAAACAATAACTTCTTATAAAACAATGTTTACTGAGGCCTGTTTGTATTATAATGACTGATTTTCTCCCACTTTTTTCTTTCTAGTTCTCGGCACAGTTCAGCATGTTCCAGACCATCAAGGACCAGCTAGAGCAGCGTACCGGATCCTACAGGCCAACATCCGGTGGCAGCAGGAGGAGCTCCAGAAGATACAGGAGCAGCTCTGCCTGGTCCAGGACTCCAGCATACAGGTATGTTACTGCTGGAAGAGGTATAGAAAACCATCCTCTCTCATGTGGCTATTGGCAGGGTTGGCAACTTAAAATTAGCTCCAGAGTCCAGGAACTTTGGACATGTGGAAACCAGCTCATTTGAATGAGGATGTTACCCTCTGAAAGCCTCTTGAGTAACCTATGCCTAGAACGATTTAAGAGCCCTCTGAAAGAAGTGAATGGAGAAATACCTCAAGCTTAGGATGAGAAGTCGGGTCTTTTACAGTAGCATTTTAACACTTTGTTTACTGAGTCTTCAGACTGAGCAGCTGTAGTAGAAAAACATTCAAGTTCAGACTTACCAGTTATTATGCCTTTCCAGTTCATCAGCTTCCACCCAGTCACTGCTTGCTTCATGTTGGTATCACTTGTGCTTGGTATCTTGTCTGTCCAGCTTTTCCTTAGCCAACAGCCCTCCTTTAGGCAGTGCTCATCTCTTTCATTCACCACTCCCTGTTTTCCTGATCCTACCCCAGCCCAGATACAGAGCACATCAGGTTCATTTCCTTGTCACATTAAAAAAAACAAACCTCTGCTGATGATCATTTGTTCACACCTGGAAGGTGTCAGAATTTGTTCTTCACTGGACCAGCTTAAGCCTTGAGGGTGAGGCTGACTACTCTGCCTCTAATACCTCCTACACAGAGCTAGAATTCACCAAGTACAGTATCTGCTTTGTACAACCTCTTCTGTCTAGCAAACCTCAGAAATAATAGGAAGTTCAGTATATCGCCGGTTTCATTTAATGACAAATGGGCAAATTATCCAGTTTTATGCAAGTTTTCTGGATGTGGGATGATTACTTCTATGTTTCTCATAATTTAACTATAGATGCCAGGTTAAATCACCCTTGCTTGAAATGCTGCATTGGGGACCCACTGTGAATACTGTACTAACAAGATTTTTTTAGAAGACAAGCTCTGTCGCACAAATGAATGTCTCAAAGAACATTTTAAGCACCAGATGAAAACCTGGGACCTGATGAAATCAGTGGGATTTTGCTCCTGACTTCCACAGAAATAGACTTTCACCCATCATCAGCATCTGTGAAGTGCAGTTTCACATATTGAAACAAATTGGGATTGTATGTTTAGGCAATTAGGGATCACTGAAGCCAAATTAGAAACTTTGCCACTTAAGTTGCTGCATGTGCACTGCTGTTACACAAAATAGCAATGGTGGGTCCCAAAACTAGGACTGCCTGTTCCTGGTGCTATATAAGCATATGAGTAGACTAGGTTTAACTTCAGTGCATTTCTTCTATTGGTTCTGCACTGATTTTGATTAATGGGAAGGGAAAGTCTCTCTGCAATTAACTGGCCTTCAGTTCAGAATCATGTCATATGTCTGAAAGCTATTATTGTTATTATGAATATCAAGAGACATGATATTCTCACTTCTTTTCTTTTTAATTGGGTGAAAACCATTACTTGCTCCTGGTGAAGCCTTCAACAGTCACATACACTCATCTTTTTTTTTTTTGTTAATGTATAATTCAGGCAAAAATAGAAGATCAGAGCACATTCTTATATGCAGGAAACTGATTTTATTTTTAGAAAGTTGTCTCCCATATGCGCTGAAGTGCATTTAATAACCCAAAGACCATGGGACAGATTCTCGGATATGCTCACAGGGAGCTCAAGCAGAGAGAAGAGGAGGCCCAGTGGGTAAATAGTGGGTAGTTCTGTACTGCCCTTCCCATACCAATTTGTAGCTCTGAGATACACCACTTGGGTGATCCTCTGCCTCTTGAAGACTGCATCAGGTTGGACAAAGTCTTTTCAGACCAGTACAAGTTCTCTAGTGTCAGTACTGACCATTTCCCAGCAGAACTGAGAGGCAGGGGGAACGGAGGGCAGCTCAGAAACAAAAGGGGCTGCACATCTGCCTGCAGGGGCAATGTTGGATGGGAGGGTGATCCTCCATAGTCTGGGTGCCTTTCAGTGTCTTTAGAGCAATCAAACAAAGCAACGAGATGTGAGCGGTCACACTGGCTCACAGTCAGGGCCTCTTCCTTCCCCCAGTTTCTCGAGGTTAAATAAACAAACAAGCACAAAGAAATTACTGTGCTGTTTGTAAGGATAGAGAGAGACCAGGAATTAGCTTTGTCTTTATTTGACTAAGGGCAACTCAAAAGAAAGATTCACACTTTTGCAAGAAGCACTTTTGTGACTCACAAGCAACGAGGAGTAAACTTAAATCAGAAATCCAACCATGTGCTTTGCAGCACGTATTTTGATCATTCAGGGAGCTGGATGTCTGCAGACATTGATCTGTGTCTATTATCAGAGCTACAAAGCATTGTAGCAAACAGGTGAGATTACTATCAAGCACATTTCTGGTCTCTTTAATATTCTGCGAGGAAGAGCTGTAAGCATGGGGGAGTGCCGCAGGCTGTCTGAAAAGGGGGAAGTGTTCTCCAGTGTTCCCTCATTAGCTGATTTATTAACATATCTTCCCCACTGGTTCATTCACTTCCACACAGAAGTTGTACAGGTTGCTCTGTGGAGAATTAAACCCCATTTCCATTTCCTTCAGGGATCTTCAAAACTGCAGTACCGCAGTCCACCAAGAAACAGTTTCCCAATCGGACAGATGTTGAGCACAGTAGTCTGCATCAGAAAGTATTTCCAAGAGCCTTGTGTGATGAAAGATGAAACTAGCAGGAGGTTTGTGGGCCCTGAACAAAAGTGTTCAAAACCCCATTAAATCCCTATTACTGCTTTTCCTACCAAACAAAAGCGTGAAGGACAAGAGCAGCAAGAGTAACCTCAGAAGTCTGAAGGATGCTGTGTCTGCTCCAGATTTGAACAGTCTAGCTAATGAATTGTGGATGGGGTGGAAGGCAGAAGGGCTGAGCCTGATCAGCCTGCAAGAACTACAAATGAGACCATCCATAGCCACCTATCATTTGCAAACCAGGCTCCCTTCAAAATCCACGAATCTCAGCTCCCTAGTGCAGTGCTTATCTTCACATATTTCACATAAAGAGTCTTGATGCCTGTAATGACGAGCCCAAAGGCTATAATGCCCTGATTATCCAAAGGACAGGTAGAGTCAGAGAGACGTTTTCCTCATGATGTCTTGCCAATGTGATACACCCATTAGCTGTGTAGGGACCATCTATCTTGGAATGAGGGGGCAGAAGTGTCAGAAAGCCCCTCCCCTCCCTTGCTGCTTTTCTGCTTATGTTAACAAGCTGGCCAATTAAAAAGTATTTGTAAGATGCTTCACTGACCTTGCAGTCCACAAAATCAGCCATGAGCCATGTCATTAGCAGCAACGCAGTTAGGGGGCTCCTAATTTATCTACTCGGATTTGCTTAAGAGTGGGCAAGATTTCATTCCTATTAGACAGTTTCTCTTTATACTTAAAGCTGACATATTTCAGTGTTTCAGGGGAATTCAGGCAGTACTATCACAAAAAGGGCACATTATGAAAAAAAAACATGGTTAAATTTTGTACAAATGAAGCATGTTCTTGCTTTTAGGCTTAGGTAGGCAGGTAGAAATTCCATGCTTCCAACCTCTTTCAGGTTAATTCTTGTTTTGATGAGGCACCTTGAGTTTTCCAGTTCTGCAGAGACACGGGTTAAATGGCACCATTGCTTCCTGCCCTCAGCTTGTTTTTTCCAGGGCATTTATATTCAGATGGTAATGATGCTGCTTTGACTGTTACAATGGAAAAGAGGGTCCCTAGGTATGAAACACTCAGAGCCCTCTCAGGATATGAACACAGGAACAAACAAGATTGGTTTACTGGGATAAGCTTGATTGTAAATTTAAGAGTGTGTTCACTGCCAACTATTAACTGTGCACGCTCTTACCCAGTGGCACACTCTGGTAATTGCAAAGTAGGTTACTCTGCTTTCTTTCAAGGATAAGTTCCTTGGCCTTCATCTGCAAGTGAAGCATGCACACAGGCAGGTCCCTGCAAAGTAAGTTGTTCACTGCAAGTTCGCACACTGCCTGACATTCACAGTGATAGATGTTAATTTTGCACTGGATGAACTCAGTTATTTCTCCAGCGCTGTGCGCCACATATAGGAAGGACACTTGAGATAATCTTCCTAAAGGTCTTAACTTGCAGTGATCTGGCTAGTACCAGTAGGCTTCAGTACAAGTAGGCTTGTACTCCCCATCACATTTTTTAAACACACTATTTGCTTTACCTGTTCTGAACTTTATATCAAATGTTTTATATCGGGTTTCATATCAATGTCAATCAGTTTCATTGCTAGAGTTAATCAAGTGAGTTCATTTACTAAACATGTCCAAAGCTGAGCTTCTATATACAGAAAATAAACAGGAAAATGAATTTTCATGATTTGTCTTTGATTTATTCATAATAAGACCTATTTACTTGGCAGAAGTTGTGAGACCATCTGTCTTTCTGATATGTAATGGCTCCAAACTCACTGAGCAGTGTTTTCAAAAGAAAACTCAGAGCTCAGAGCTAGTTTCAGACCTGCTGCGAACAGCCACAACTCTGTTACTTGACCCATTTATTTCGATCAGACATCTTTGAGCTGCAGTTAGCCTACAGCACCTGAAACAAGCCGTTGCTTTGGGTCCATTAACATTTCCCTTAATTGCCCCCCTCTCCCAGCTGATTAATGTAAGCTTTGACTGTATCTTTTTTCTAAGATCTTGTCATGAAGAAATTAATTTTTTAAATTATCATATTTAAATAAAACCTGTGTTTTAAAAGCTAGATAAGTAAGTACAGACATGATGGATCAACCCACACTTATGCAAAGAAAAGCAATGCATTGTCCTTTGGAGAAAGGAATGGGTTTTTTTTCCAAGAAAAATTAGAGGGGACATGATAGTTTAGGGAATTGTTAATATAGCAATAAGCTGCAGAAAGGTGTACTAATTATTGAGTGTACCTCAGCTGTACCGCTAGGCATGAGACTGATCAATGAATAATGAAGGGAATAATTCTGATTTTCATTTCATTTAAACCCTAAGTAGCTCTGCTTAAATTAATGGAGTTCCACACACATAGCAGTGGTGTGGAATCAGAATCAGATCCAAAACTGCCTTCAACTACGTGGGATGCGTATTTCCGTATAGTGCTTGGTGGCAAGAGGCTCAGTTCAAAATACTGCAAAGACAGATTGTAGCATTAATAATTCATAGTTTTTAAAGATGTCTTTTTCCGTTGTACAGCTATAACAAAAGAAATAGCCCCTTGAAAAGCAAAAATTTCCCAAACCCTGCAACTTTTAAAGAAGAAAGCTCCTCATGCAATGCAAGAATGGAGAGTATATAATTTACAGGAACATTTACAGAGGAGCTGCTAGCCCTTTTGCACAAGTCAAATGCATGGCACAGTTAGGAAGAACATCAAGTGACAGTTACCTGACAGGAAATCAGATAAATGACAGTGACTGTCTGTTTACACATCTTCTCAATGATAAGGACACGGCCATTCAACACGAAGAGCTCTGGCCTGCCTGTGGCCTCATTAAAAACGTCCAACAAGCCAACTGTATGTCAGGTGTTGAGTTTCCAGAGACACATTCAAAGGCAGCCCTGTCTGAAAGACAGGATGGTTTTTTGAAAGGAAAATTAAAGGACTGACAAACCATGGAGTTACTCTTTTCTCTGGTCAGGATGCCCCAGAACATGGTGAATGTATAGTGAACCACTCTTACGAGGGCTGCACCTGCCTCCCAGAGAGAGGACTTGTACCTCAGGACACACTGTGACTGCAGTGAATGCACCTGCAGAACAAGAAACCAAGAAACTAGACACAGCAGAACTGTTAATGCAGGAAAGATCAGTGATTTCCAGTTACAGTAAATGCATAGTGAATATAGAAATGTGATAACTTCATTTCAGAATATACCTTGGATATAATTCTGTCACCTTTGTTATCAAAGACAGCTGTGCTATGTAAATAAATCCTCCCCCCCTTCTTTTCCAGATGTTCTTACAGCAACCGACAGTGTCTCTGAGTTTTAGCAATACTCAGCAGCTGGAGCCACAACAGCTACAGCAGAGGAGAGGGACCATTGCTCAGCAGCAGCTTGTCCCCAGTCCTCAACTTCAAGGGCAAATTGCATCTTCACAAACAGTGAACCAGCAAGCACTGAGAGAAGCAAGTGTGATATCGAGCCAGGTAATAATTTATTTGAACAGACAAGCATTTATATGCAAAGAAGACACAGACCTGTTATTACGCAAGCAAGTAAAAGTATGTCAAGGCCTCTGCATGTGCCTTTGCCTTTCCTTCCCTATTCTCTTACATAAGGGCAGCCTATATGAAGGGTCTCCCTACAGCATTTACTTCACCTTAAAACCCTGTTTTAAAACATTGGCCAAGCGGGTTACTTGAGTAGCTGCTTCAGCTTGAAAACTGAGTAGGGGGACATGCAAAAGGTGCAGATAACTTACTATTCTTCCATTGATCTTGAAATAAACCTGACTGACCACACTGGAAACCAGCAATAGTGGTGTCAGCAGTGTGATCTCTCACAATAAGCTTTACCCTTCCTTGCTTCTTAAATCCAGTCAGATGCCACCAACACAGCAAAACCTGTCTGATGTGGTAGCACACAGATGAAATACATTGAGATTCATGTGAGACCTACAGGTTGTATCACAGATTCCTGGATTGGGGAATGGATTTCAGCCTCAGTCAGTAGAACTGAGATCTGTGAAGGCCAGTAGTTTTGACATGGGATGTTTTTATTTCTTATTGCCGGTTTCTCAGCATTTCCAGTGTTTGCTCTTCCACCCACCTGTTGTACCTGCCTTCACAGAAAACTGAGCTCCTATTGCTTCCACCCACTCCTTGCTCCCTGAGTGGGTGGAAAACATTATCTTCAGACCCCTCAGCTGTAGCTCTTAACCTCTATTATAACAACTTATTAAAATAAAGACTGCATCCGTATTATAAATAGGAGAAAAAACACCTTTTTTTTTCTCTAATGAGATTTATTCCCATCACCCGGCTTTTATTGCAGTGCTAATCACCCCTAACTTTGCCTATGCCATCATGGGAGTGTCATTTGTCTCCTCAACTGCTTCACGGCACGACCAGGGCAGCTTTGCTTTTGGAGCGCTCAGGTCCCAGGGGTAGAACAATCCGTGGGGAAGCGTCGCTTCTCGCACGCTGACAGCAGCCGGGCGGACGCTCCGCCAGGCATTACCGGCGGTGACCGTTGCTTTCAGCGCTCACTGCTCACGGCATCGCTCGAGTTCTGCTCTCTGTCTCCCCGCTCTCTTCCAGGGCCCGAAGGCGCCGAGGAGCGCGGATCTGGCCCCTGGCGGCGGCCGCCCCCCCCCGCGCCGCTCCTCCGCCCGTCGCAGCAGCGCCCTCCGCCGACGGCACTGCGGCGCCCCCTGCCGGTCCGCCCGCCCCCGGCTGCAGCCACGACCAGCAGCTCAGGTACGGCCCGACCCAACCCGGCCCCGGCCGCTGCGCATGGAGAACCCTGCAGCACCCGGGCTGGTTTCGGCGTGGCATCGCTTCCTCCAGCCTCCCAGCCCCAGGGTGGTGGGATGTCTCCGCTTTCCCTTCGCTGTCTCAGGCTACCCTGGGTACGTGGGGAAGGATCCAACTAGACATGGGAACCAAAAAATCACGTAATGATACTCAGAACTCAAAACACAAGCCATTCCCACCAACAGGAGCAAAAGAAATCCTGCTTTTCTAAAATCCTAGCACCCAGTCTCACAGCGAGGCACCCACATCACCAGGGAGGGCATGTGCCGCCCCAGCCCCCAGGTTACATCACTCAGGTTGCCCACCCAGCACACCTAAGAATTTAGGTTAGGCTTCCTCATACCTAGCCCTGTGCTGTACCTATGAAAGCACCCTATTTCTCTCTTCAAAATGTGGGATTCATGTGGTCCTTCTGTTTCAGCGATGTTGCTTTTTCTTTTTTTCCATATACCAGACTGTTGCTCAGCCAGCCTATTCAGCCCATGATGCCTGGGTCCTGTAATGCAAGACACCCTTCAGACCTCAGCATGACGGGATCCCAGGCTAAGTATGTGACTTGTCAAAGATAGAATATCAAAGTTGCTTTTGAGCAGAAATAAGCCTTCTTTAGTTAAATGACTGTTACTGTGCTGAACCTGCCTCCCGGGGTCAGGGTCAGCCTTACCCTGCCTGGTCACATCAGGAAGGATGACAGAGAGGCACACAGCATGCCAGCAGTGTTTCAACAGGCCAGGGCTGGGGAATTTTTCATTGAATCATCATCATAGAATAGTTTGGGCTGGAAGGGACCTTAAACTCATCTAGTTCCAACCCGCCTTGGCCTGGTTGAAATACCCATGCTGAGAACACCCATGCTCCATGTGCAGTGAGGCGTTGGTGTAAGGCCACTGGAGCAATGCTTAACCTACACAGCAGAAAGAATCAACAGGCTCCTGCACCTGAGCTCACCTGGAAAAGCTGCTGAACAAACCACCTCAGTTTGTTTGCTGCCTCAAGACTCAGATGAAGAAAGCAGAAAACATTTATTGGAATACGCATATTTTTTTATTTAGCTGTTTTTTTGTCACTGTACTTAATCATAACCTGCTAAAATAATAGGCAACTGTTCACATGTCGTTACTTTAAAAGTAATTATGTTACTTTGGAAAAGTATGTATTCAGTACTTTTAAACATCACTATTGCTATTTAAGAGTACCTTGAGATACATTTGTCAACCTTAAATACACAACATTTTAGATCTGCTCTTAAGCATCTCAGTAAAAGAGGCCTGATCTGCAAAAGCACATCTCTCAGTTCACATAGACTTCCTGACTCACAGGACTCTTTTTTAGGAGCTCACATCCTAGTACAAGAACCCAAACTGCAGCATTTCTGACTAACCCCTAATGTTGAACAGCTGTTGAGTGAACACACGCCACACTGTGATCTCATCACCCATTAGACGACAAACAGAAGGAGGTTGGGTTGGCAAAAGCTCCACTGTGGTTCTGCCCACAGCCTTCTACAAAACAACACATATTTTACATTCTGCTATGCAAAAGCATGCTGGCAAGAGGAACCAAGTATTTTGTTTCTGTCCCATCCCTAACCCCAGAGGACTTCTAGAGGCTTCTTCAGTTCCTACACTGTGACCCTGCCCATGGGCAGTCGTAGAGGAGCACAGGCAGCAGAATGGCGGGTGTATTTACTTTTCTCTCACTGTAGTTCAGAGCTCAGCATATTAACACAGAATCAAAGACCACTTGGCTTAATGAACCTGCAATGTGAATACTGTGGCTGAAGACTTGCATAAACCAGAATCTTCAATGAATCTAAACTGTGGTCTGTATTTGGAGGTGAGACGTATTGTGTCCTCCAAGTCCAGGTCATGCACAGATTAAGGGGAAAACAGTGCTGCCAACAGTGCCATCATTCATATTAGTAGGTCCCATGAACTGGAATCCTTTATTAGGAATTACTTAAGAAGACAAGGGACTTCCATCCCTACCTTATGAGAAACCTCTGCTTTCAACAGTTTGTTCTTGATTGTTTCGCTTCTTCTTTCTCCACAGGTATTCCCAAACCCAACAAATCTTTCAAAGTTTGGAAGTGCAGACTTCCAGCAGCAGCTCTCCAATCGTACTGATGGGACAAGCAGTGTTAAACCAAGGGTTTGCCACTACACCTCCTTCCCAGCCATCCTCTCTGCCACCTATGCAACTCCAGCACCAACAGCATCAGCAACAACGCTACCTGCAGGTAGGGTAGGACAAAGAGGGCCCCAAACAGGGCCTCAGGTTTCAGTGGGAGCCTGAAATTAGAGACACTGAAACATGTGAGACACTGATACAGTGCCATGTACCCTTCCAGTACAGCAAGGGAGCAGTGAGAACCGTCAGAATATTTAAAAGCAAAATTACTGATTCTGTGCATTGGAAACATAATCAGATTATCCTGGATATATTTAAAGTGCATTTCTAGATGGAGAAAATTGCTGCCTTAGGATTTATTCTGTACTCTTTATTTGGTAGAAAAAAAAATCTTAGTTTATAAGTCAAAAGATGATTTTTAATTACCAGCGTTGAAATGAGATCTGGATCAGGTATCTGGATCCCTGCAGTAAATTAATGTATTTAAACATATCAACTCCACAAGGCAAAGAAGATAAGCTGGAGCACATTGCCTGGAAGAACCAGGTGATTTGAAGGTGTAAAAATACTTATTTTTGACCTAATTCAACATATTCTAAAGGGGAAGGGGAAATGAGTTGTCTCTATTAATTCAAAAGAGTTGAACTGAGTCTATAAAACCTGATCACATATCCAGTGGTATCACTGAAAGAGTATCATCAACCTCAAATGATTAAACTCTTGTTATTGAAATGAAATCCTTATCATAGCTGAGAATTAATGAAAAACCATGAGAGATGCCGTTCCCAATAAAAGCATCTGCAAAATTCACATTGACTTCACATCTGCAAGTTCACACCCTACTATAAACTCACAAAAAGAAAGGGCTAGAAGGGACGGCATGAGGTACACTAGGATCCTCGGTTTCATTTCTCCTTCACTTCCATCATCCGTGTCATTTCTGACACTTTCACTCACCCTGTTCCTAAACAGGCTTTTCAGGATAACCTGCAAATCCTAGGCAGTGCACTCCTATTAGAAAACTTTTCTCAATATCTGATTGTAATGCTCTTTGTTGCTATTTATGTCCATTCCTTCTAGCATTAGGTAAGCTAGCCACACACGAAACAGCCCCAGAAATAAAAGTCAGCAAACTAGTAGTATTTTGAAGCACCCTGTACATTGAGGATGAAGACCCTTAACGTGTGAAGGAATCAACACCACAGTGCACTTTATTTTATCTGTAGGTGCAAACACCAAGTTCTTTGCACAATGAGCAACCTGATTCTTTGCTCCTGCCACCGTACTCGCCACAGCAAGGAAATATGGGGTATCATCAGACACAGCAGCAGCAACAGCAGCAGCAACAACTAACATCAAGAAGAAGCAATAGCTTACCAGAATCATCAAATTTACCACAGCCACTGCGATAGAGTCCCACCAGCACAATCAATGCACGATTAGCTTTAACCAATGGGCACATGGGGCAGAAGAGAATGACTTTGTACTTCTTTTGCACAAGCATTTCTTTCAAAGCTCTATGACAGAAGTATGTCACAGAGTGCAGACTGCCACGGACAATGCATTTGCGGCATGCTGGATTCAATTTGTGCTGTCTTGTGAGCACAGTATGTACTGAGAGAACAGAATTAAAAGGAACACTATCCTGTGCAGCCTCCATCATTCTTGGGTGCATGGGAGGAGGTGTTCAGTCTTGGCGTGTCGCTCTGAAAGCTATCTGGCAATTCCAAAAGACTGTCCGACAGACTCATGAGGTACTTGGCCTTCACTGTTTCAGTTCTTCTTTTGAGTATGAAAAGCACTGCATCAAAAGGTCTATTGAGGAGAGAACAAGAGATTATTTTTATTATGATTATTGTTATTATTTTGCACAAATGCACAGAGGACAAAACCTAGGCACTTTCTGTAAAGAGAAGTTTGTTTCCTTATTCTTGTGGCCAAATTAGCACATCCAATCGAGGAGAAAGACCAGTTATTGGTGAAGATGGTCTACAGCTCATAAACCCTTGTTTTAGAAAACTGAAAAGTATTATGCAGCTTACCCTAACTGTTCTTCATTACTGAAAAACAAACAAAAAACCCCACAACCCACACTGGACTGTTTTCTGTCTGAACTGTGATTGCAAAGGAAAACTCAGATTGTGAGCACAATCATGCAACTCTCCGATAGGAACAGCATGGATCCTTCTTCAACCTAAACTTACCCACTGCAAGTCTCTGAGAATATGCACTGTGTTTTGGCCCACTGACTCGGGATGCTGCGGACTATTACATATCTCTTTCATTATAACATTTAGGATTGAATTTTCCTTTGGGGGAAAAAAAGAAAAAGAAATGCACTTTTCCGCTTTTTTTGTATGTTTTCTGTTGATATGTTTCTAAGAAAGATTTTATGTAATTATAAAATAAAAAGTAGTGTATTGTACAGCTGTTGTAATAATGACCTATTTCTATATAAAATAAAATTATATGGAATTATGTGGAAATTATTTTGTATATGAAATATCAACTCATTTCACAAGTATAAAGATTGTGCTTGTGCTTTTTTGTGAGTGGATATTTTGTAATAAACTAATGAATTAGAAATGTTTTTTGTGGAGGGAACTACTGTTTCATGCTATATACAACTCAAACTATTATTTTTTTTCCATTAATGATGAACAGTTGTCTTTATTTGTAGAATAAAATAAAATAGCCAAAAGGCTTTATTGCAGGACTTGCACACATTTTCCTCTGGCTGTTCAACTATGTGAATAACATCAGATTTTTAACATTATCCATAACCTTGCACGGTGTTTGGTACCCAGTTAACAAAACCAAGTATTATCCTATGGATCTTTGTCACGGCACAGACAATGAGAATGGTAGTTCAAGAAGTTATATTAGCTGCTAGTCAAGACGGCTAGTTCTAAGCTCCTTTAGAACTTTAAAAGACCTTGGGCAGCTCTGCACTTCCAACTAGTTTTAGCTTAGGACAAAACAGATGGTTTAAAGAATGGTTTGACCCCAGCCCATGCCAGGGCTTTGACCCATGTCCAGCTTCAGAGTTTTAAGAAATCACTATCCTGAATTTTGTGACACACCTCTGCTAGAATTGCTATCATGCCAACATTGTAGACAGTCTAGTTTCCACTTTGGCATCCCTGTGCAGATTCTTCTTCACATTAAATTCAACTATATTGCAAGGATGGAGTAGCCAAGGTACAGGTCTGATTTCCCTCTGCTGAAACTGTGGCAGGAGCAGCAATCTCCAACACAGAACCACATAGATAACTCAGCATAGCACTGTTTTCATTCAACACGGCAAGATGGAAAGGGGATGGCCCCCAGGACAGCTTGCAGCCATCCAAGTCAGTGTTACCTTCAAAAGGGTGCAGACCATGCTGCTCTTCCCACTATATCACACATGGGTGTTCAGTTGTGGTTTCGTGCCATAGGGGAACAATGGAGGTAATTGGACTGAGAGCAGGAAATGGTAAAGTAAAGCAAACTTTCTGAGAAATTATAAAGGTTCATGTGCCCTTAGCTCAGAAAGAACTATAAATCTCCTGAAAGAAAACCCACTGGCAAAATGACTCCACTCCTTCCACAGCAAGACTGGCTGGTGTCACTGATCAGTACACCTGTATTTTAGTCCACATTAGCTTACTTCACTGAGAGAAGATCAGGGAATCAAGTATCTATTTTCTAAACGGTGTTTAGATATCAGATCTGGTCTCTAAGAAAGACGGCTAAGTTTAGATACTAGTCTGGGTTAGCCTACTTATTGTTTGCATTCAGTGAAGCAAGAGTGGACCCCACCAGATGAAGTGTAAAGAAGCTAAACCTGAAGGTGCTTCCACTTCATGTCTGAGGGAACCTCTTTCTTTCCTTTAACTATAGACAAACCTAAGCAAAGGCCAGCTGGCTAAGTTAATCTAACTTTATACATTCCACCCAGTCCTGTACAGGCATATTCTGGGAAATGGGAGAATAAATCTGTAGGTCAATCAGTGCACGCAGGGAAAAGGTAATGAAGGAACATGAGCACCTCAGAAGAAAGCACAGTGGAAGCAGCATTTGATAGATCTCAACTACTATGATGAAAGTCACAGGAAGAGAAAACCCCTTGAGGGATTTATTTACTCTCAGAGATAGTTTATAATACACCTATATCTCTTCTGACTGCAAACAGGTATGTCCCAAACCGAGCTCAGCCCTGGAGCAAACACTTATCTTTCTAAAACCAGCAGTACTGTAAGCTACTAACAAGGAGCAGCTGTAAATAGGGGTGGGTTTTTCTAATAAGCTGGTTTTTACACTGTTTGGACGGGTACAGAGCACTTGCAATAACAGATTTATGTCAGTACCTGGTTTTTTCATGCTCTGCCTCAATTTCATTCCTGTACATACATTCTGGGTTTGGATAATTACACTTGCTCCCTGTTTGAACACATAACGCAATGTCAATCCTCTTCATAGAGGTGGGCTATTGTGATTCATTATACCCGAGACCAAGCTTGATCGGGGAAACACTATTTCAACTTGGGGCATGCGTTCTCTCTGGGCTGTGGAGACAGGGCCACTGCAAACACCCAGCTTCTGCTTCGAAAACAGGAGCTGCGCATCTGAACAGGAAAAGCTGCTTGCTAGAAGCACACCACTCCATCTGAAGCCGAGCTCCCCACACAACACCCCACCTAAAATGAAGGTGCCTATGGCACAGAGGCAGGTGGCCACCTGAGGGACACCCTATATCCTCAGGGGATATCAGCTCTGGCTGCACCAGAAGCAGCCCTCGAGTCGGGAGAGCCACAACCAACACCCCAAACATCCACCGGGACTACCCGCTGTCACCGCCCGCTAACATCAGACGCGGAACCCCCGGACGAACAACGCCTTGCACATGCGCGGAGCCGCTTGCCAAGGCCCCTCCCGGCGCCGGCGCAGTCAGCCTCACCCGCATCCCGGAAGGAGTCTTGACTCCCACAGTGCTGTGCGCTGTCTCTTCCGGCCTGTACCCGGGGCAGGGTGAGTGGCGGCCCCGGGGCCGGGCTCTTCAATCCGTGTCCATCTGCCTTGCGTACCTCGCTGCCGGGGGAGCTCTCCGCCTGGCTCGGCGCGGGGGGACGTCCCGGTGCGGGAGGCACCGAGTGGGGCCTCTCGCGGTGTCGTGTTCAATGGGGCTGGGGCCCATCTCCCTGGTACCCCCCCTCGCTCCCTTAGGCCTGCGCTGAGGCGGGCAGGGCGCTGGCTCGGGGAGGTCTTTGGGGTCCTTGTGGGGGTTTATGACTCATGCTGGGCCTTGGTGAGGGAGGAGGAAGCTGTAGACCTCTGTCAGACCTGGAAGGAGCCTGTCATCGCTGTCTCCTTTTCGGAACGGGCTGAGCTACCCACCTGGGTCGCGTCGGAGCACGAAGGGACTTGGAGCATGCTGCAGCGGGACGGAGTGGTCTCAAGGTCGCTTGGGGCTGTCCAGGAGCCTAGTCTTAATGGGATGTAGTCAGTTTCAGATCTGTTTCATGTTCCTTGTCAGGGAGATGAAAGTAAAGCGTTTGTGATGCTGGAAAGTTGCTGTGTAAAATCTGCAACTGCTGCGACCCCGGGGATGCATTAAGCTTAAAGTTAAGTTGCTGAATGTAGGAGTGGTGTTGCTTGTGAGAAGCTGGGGAGGGAAGGTGATGGGAAAAGTTGGGTCCGTGTTTGAGACATACATGGATGTTTTTCAGCGTTGCTCAGATGGCTCCCGCAAAGAAAGGTAGTGAGAAAAAGAAGGGACGCTCTGCCATCAATGAGGTGGTAACTAGAGAATATACCATCAACATTCACAAGCGGATCCATGGCGTGTAAGTTCTATTTATCATTGATACAAGTCTTACATAAAAGCAGTGTTTTGGAAGTTGGTTCAGTTGGTTTTAAATGGCAGAGAACAAATTCTCACTGGCACTGATGTTACTGTGTGACAGCTTAGTCTGTTGTGCTACAGTTGTGTCCTGAGGAGGCAGCTCTCTACCTGTGGAGACCTCCAGTTAAGATGTGGCTTTTGGGAACAAGCAAGTTTCCTTTTTGGGGGTGTTTCTGGACTTAATTTGGAAGCTAGATCTGTTTACGTCTGTGCACAGGTTGCCATCTATCCCAGGTGAAGTTTAAAGTTTATCCCACTATAGCAAATTTTAGAAATGAAATACAGTTGTCATCAAGGATGATTGGCTTATCGCTAAATTGGTGTGAGGTGTAAATCTGGGTATGACTTGCTTGAAACAATACTTGTGTGCAGACAAGAGTAACTTTTTACCTGACAAAATGTTGAACCTTCATACAACCATGTAGTGGTAAAGTGCTTGAGAGTGCTTCTTGAGAAGATGCATCTCCCTTTGATTCTCTTTGTATGTGTATGGCTGCAGTCACATGGAAGAAGACAATATCCAAATCAAAACAATTGGTGAAAATGCTGAAGCTGACTTAGAATAAGAGAGAAACAAGACAGTATAGCAAACCTATTGGTTATATTTGGTAGCAGTGGCACCTTTAAATGCAATTGCCTTGCCTGTTTGATTGCTTATGGCAATTCAGCCTATTTTTAATTACTGATGATCCTGCTATCCACTTTTCGGGTTATCCTCTTCTTAGGCATGAAGTACTTAGGGGGTGCAATGTTTGTTGTTAATGCTTGTCTTAGTTGTAATCGCTCTACACACTTCCAATTTTCCAGCATTAAATATCAACAGCAGTATGCAAATAATACTAAATAGAACCCACTGTGGGACCTCAGACACTACTGGCACTAGTTGCGTGTCACAGTGTGGAAATAATACATCTGGCACAACACTCACAGTGCAGCTGTAACTTTTAGTGTAAATGTCTAGTTGTGCAGAATCTGTATATAACAAGCATGAGACAAGCTATACTTGTAAAAAAACCCAAAGCCGTTCTCATGGTGGCATTGGTGCAGGTGTGCTGATGTGAAGAACATAACCATCAGCAGCTTTCTAGTATCTGAAGGGGGCCTACACGGATGCGAGAGAGAGACTCTTCATCAGGAATTGTAGTGATAGGACAAGAGGGAATGGGGTTTAAAATAAAACAGAGGAAGTTCAGGTTAGAAAGAAGGAAAAAGTTTGTTACTGTCAAGGTGATGAGACACTGGAACAGGTCACCCAAAGAAGTGGTAAATGCTCCATCCCTAGCAGTGTTCAAGGCCAGGTTGGACAGAGCCTTGGGTGAGATGGTCTGGTGTGAGGTACACCTGCTCATGGCAGGGAGGCTGGAACCAGATGATCTTAAGATCCTTTGAAACCCTAATTATTCACTGATTCTGTGATCAAAATACTGTTTTAGCAGAAGCTAGTACTTAGAATAGCATAATTTTCATCCTGATTTCAATAGTTTTGTCAAGTTTATGTTACTATTGTACTGCTTTTCTCATCAGCGTTACTCAGTATTTCTGAAAGCTCTGATCTCTAAAGTAATATTGTGATAAGTTTTGATGTTATCCTGTTTGAATAAGACATCTGGCAATCTGGCAGTTGCAAAATTAACTGAAATTATTCTACATAAAGTGTTTAAGGCCAGGGTGGGTGGGACTTTGAGAAACCTGCTCAAGTGGAAGGTGTACTTGCCCATGGCAGGAGGGTTGGAACTAGATGAGTTTTAGGGTCCCTTCAATTCAAACCACTCTATGATTCTCTGTGTGGTTCTATTAGGCATAGGTATTAAGGTTAGCAGCTATCTACCAGAGTAAAGTTCTAGTCATGTTATGGTGCAGCTTGTCCTAAAGTTAAAGAAATGGCTTTTGTATTTGTCCCAGGGGCTTCAAGAAAAGGAGCACCACGTGCTCTTAAGGAGATCCGCAAATTTGCGATGAAAGAAATGGGTACTCCTGATGTTCGCATTGACACCAGGTTGAACAAAGCAGTCTGGGCTAAAGGAATAAGGTAGGTTTCTGCAACTTTCCTTATTGGTGAGGAAAAAACCTTATAACTGTATGTGGAGGTACAGGACTTGGGGAAAAAAAAAGAAAAAAGTATATGACTTCCAGTATTTGCCTATTCTTTGCAAATGCTTGCTTTCTTACAGCATGCTAAGATAAGCTTTCTGTAACCTCTGTGTTTATGGTCATCTCCCTCAGCATATTTGATAAACTCTGGCACTGAAAAGAACTTCCTCCTACCTCTAATAAGAATAAAGCAAAAGAAAGAAGCAATGTGGGCCTGGGGGCAGAAGGCAGGGGGAATGAAAGGATGGGAGTATTGTAATACTGTAGTATCCCAATCCCTGTTGCAGCAGTTTTTAGAAACATGTCTTTTAAGTGATAGCTGCAGTCCATGATAAGTACCTGGGATTTATGTTATGTGTTTAAACAGGCTTAGGTTTCAAGGCATGCTAAATTGATGTTGAAATACTACAAAAAGTGTGGTGTATTTTAAATAGGGACATTAATCTTCTTGTGGGAGTACAAATGCTAAGTAATTTAGGGGGCAGAAATTACAGTGTCTGTTAAATCACTGCTACAGAGGTAGCTGATCTGGCGTTTGACATGTGCGAAGATGGTCCAGAAAGACTCCTGTGAGGAGTGGGATGTCCTTAAACCGTAGTAAAAGATTTAACTGGTAGGGATTAATACTGTGAGTGACACACTAGGTACACGTGAGCCCTTGTTTTAAACCATGTCTCCTAGGAGTTAGATTCCAAGTCTAGCCTCTTGACATATTTACAGTATTTTATTTGGAGCTGTGTGCTTAGGCCAGCCCTTCCTTCAAAGATAGAGTGGAAGATGGGACTAAGTTACTGGGCCTTCTGGACAGGGTTTCTTTGTCCTTCCTGTTAAGATGTTCCAGTTCATAGGCAATGAAGAAGTAGCAACTGAACCAGCTGACAGTGTATCTTCAGAGCTTAGTAGTGAGGCTGCTAATCAAGACTTAGCTAGTAGAAGTGCAGTCTGGAGGAAGGAGTCTTTCCCAGTGTAATTTTCACTTGCTAGAATAAATAATGTATGCAAAGTAAAATACCTTCTTCTGGAAGGATCAGGAGAGGCTAAAATCAAGAGGCCAGCTACTATGATAGTAATCTAAGTAAAGTAGTGCAAAATGCTATTGACTTGTTTCAAGAAGGGAGTAAGTCAAAGCACATTCCCACCTCAAGTTCATTTGAGGTGAGAGGTTACTTGAAAAATTATGTGGATTAATTACTTTCTGCCCTCCCTCAGCAGCGTATTTTAGGCAGTATTAGTGGAGGGATGCCAAGCTTTGACTTTGTCTTAGGTTCCATGCTACTAAGAAGAAGAAAAAATGACTGCTACAGCTGAACCCAGGACAGACTTGCTATCAAAATCGTCTTAAGTGATTTAGTTGTGTTTCCACACGCTTTTTGAGGAAGAAATATTGGATCAGTTGTATGCTTGTGAATAAGATCTTCATTCAGGTCTGCTGCTCAATAGAATTTCCATGCGATTTCTGGCATACAGGTTGGACAGAACTCTGACTTGGACATGGGCCTCAGGCCTTCAGAACAGATTGCTGGGGAGTTTTTTCCTCACTCTGTTCTAGTAAGAAATGTTAGTAACAGCTGCTTGCTGATCATCCACACTGCATGATCATCTTCATAATGTATTTCCTCAATTAGTAGTGGACAGAAGATCCACTTCTGACTTTATGCTCCCACTGGATTATGGGAACATCTTATTCAAGGCCCGGTTAAATCTTAGCTGCTGACTTTAACAAAACTAAAAAACAAAACAAACCAAAAAAGTTCCTCTAAGGCAAACAGTACAGCCTCTAAGGTACAGGATTTCTGTCTTGTTATGATGCTGAGATAGAAACAGAATTAACTCATCGTGTCTTTGTACAAATAGGCAAAGCTTAAGAATTTGAAGAGGGGGAGAGTAATCGTGGAGCAGCAAACTTTTCTATGGATTATCAGGTTTCTGTACATATTTTACTGAAAATTAATCTGTTGTCTTTATTTTAGGAATGTTCCTTACCGTATCCGTGTCCGTTTGTCCAGAAAGCGCAATGAGGATGAAGATTCACCAAACAAGCTATACACACTGGTTACCTATGTACCAGTCACAACATTCAAAGGTGAGGTTGCATGCCATCTCTTTTCCTCTGTGCTGTGTTTTCTGAGCAGGTAGCAAAGTGGGACAGCTCCTCTTGCAGTGCAAAAGCATGCTGAAGGGGCCATACTGCTGGCTTAAACTAGCTTTGCTGTAGAGAACAGTGCTGCTAGCTTGCCTGATCAGCATTAAAGTAAATACAGGATTTAGGGAACTATCATTTAAATTTTGAGAATAAACCCCACTAGCCATAGTTGTTAGGATAGTTTTAAGATTTGTTCTCCCATGTAAAGTCCATCCTCTGATGTCAAAAGCTCAAGCAGTTTGAGCTTTTTCTGCTTAGTCATTTGAGAAGTGTCTTATTTGCAGAATTATTTTAACATGAAGCTTTTGGTGAAGTACTTGTCTGTGTAGTATGCTCTTCCAGAACACGATCACCAAACTAGCTTTGAAACTGTAGGTGTACTTCCTTGTGAAGACTTGTATATACATAAAGGGAATTGCCCTAGCAGCAGGTGGTGATACAGTTTCTTGTTTTGCAGGTCTACAGACAGTCAATGTGGATGAAAATTAAACTGATTTTCATTACAATAAAAGGATAAAAAGAAAGTTTATTCCCAAGTTGGTTCTTTTATTGTCCAGTCTCTTCAAGCTCTCATTCATGAAGCATTGAGTTGAACAGGTGACAATATCTTAAAGGATCTTACTTTCTTTGGGCTTGTATATAAGGGTGTCTAACTTTCTTAAAGGTACTGTAGACTTCTGTTAGATATGGAATAAGGAAGAGATGTGGGTGATCCTATGGGGGTGGCAAAGTCCTAGTGATTTTGGTAATTCCCGTGGGAATTAAGATCCACTACACAGCTATTTTAAGTTAAAGACAAATTTGTTTAAAAAAAAAAATAAATAACAACCCCAGCCCCCAAAACTTAGAGTAATACTTCATACGTGAAATCTCTTATGGATAAAGTAAATTCCCTGTATTTAGTGCCTCTCTAGCCTCCTAGACAGAAACAGTGAGCTTTTCTGAAGCAGGACTGTGCTCTGCACTGAAACATGGCCTTCCATCCCATGAATTAATTGTGAGCATGCTAGCTGAGGGAATTGGTTTAATGAAGCAGGGACCAAAGGCACTTACTTCTGTAAATCAACAAATACTGTTAATACAAGTCTAGTATAAAAAGGGTTTATTGAAAAGTGCATGTTTTCACAGACCAACATCAGAAGCACAGTCCATGTACACTTAACGTTTCAGCAAGACATACAAATTGGAATACAATCAAATATATTAAAATAGTTTCAATTACCAGCATTGAAACAGTTTTCAGTATTAGTGCAAAAAAGGCAACCCAAACTGCAGACAGTAGCTGAGAAGTGTTTTCCTCTGATCAAAAGGACAACGGGAGCCAGCCTCTGCTCTCCCAGTGTGGAAGAGGACTCAGTGTCTTCACACTGTAGACAGATGTTTCCTTTGACATTCACAACAAGAACACAATTAATAAATCAATGGCACAAAACAAACCTATACATCTTTTAGCTTTTAAAGCTCTTAAACTGAAAACACAGACCAATACATTGTTTATCAAAAGTCCACTGCTAACTGAAAGCCTTTTACAGTATGTGCTTTGGCATTACTTCAGTGCATTTCGGTTTTGATGGGTTTGCTATGACTGTGTGTTTAGTTTTGTATGTTCCCCCCGTGACTGGCAGCTCATTCCATTTGTTTTGAGACTATATTGATTTAGCTTTGCATTCTCAAGTTTGGGCTTTATTTCTAAGGGTTTTTCAAAGAAGTTAACTAATGATTGTTCAGTCAAGAGGGATGCTAAAATATGTTCAAAAGAGACGGTCCAGTCCCCTTCAGTCACAGGAGAAGGTTGAGAGTCTTTCTGAGGGCTCTTCACAGTGTCAGTAAAAACAGCGTCCTGGTCTGAAGTGGAGGCCTCAGGCTGCAAGTCCTCAGTGAACTCGTCTGATCCACTCCCCAGGCTTATGCTTCTTTGTCCTACTTCTCCAATCTGAAGTAACAGTGTGGTCACAGTGGCAATAGCTTGATACAAATCATTCTCCTCTGGATCTTCATGAAACATGCTATACAAGGTTTTGCAGAACTGAATGAACTCCCTCTGTAAAGGATGACAAAACAAACTACTGAACAGCCAGGTTGTGGCTAACTAAGCATAGGAGTCAGGTGAGGATGCAGTACTGCAACGGAAGGCAGAATGCCGTGTACATTTATATCCTCATTTATAATTCCTGCCTGCTTTTAAAGAAATGCTACTCAAGAGATTTCAACCCACAGATACTAGGAAACCTTGTTGCTGCAAATAAAAAGGGAACAGAGCAGAAAAGTTTTTTGCTGTCTTGATGGAGATCAGAGCATCCCAGATGTCCAAAGGTCAAGTAAGATGCAAGGCAAGGGATACAATCCATTAGTGGTGGGAAACTAGCGGCTGTTAAAAAGAATGAGTTGCAACCAAAGCAGCCATGCACAGGTCTGTGAGCAACTTCCTGTCTGCTGTTTCTGCCATCTTTCCCCAGCTCTTCTAACAAAATTCAGACATCTTCCCTGCCTCTCTCCCCCCATTCCCCACCCATCACAGATGATTATCAGGCTAGAGAGGGTGCTTCCATACCCTACCCTGCTAGGAAATTTGTGAGTCCCCAAGATTCATACAATTGTAGGATGGCTAATTCAGGTTGAAAGGGACTGCAGGAAATAGTCAAGCAATGCTTTTAGAAGAGATATGTGTCTCTGCTGAGCTGATAGCATAGGTACGTGACCCATTAGCAACACCAGCACAAAGGGTTTCTGGGTATAGTCTCATCTTTGCATGTCTGTACATTTGTTTGACTAATTCAGGACCCTTTTCCCTGCAGATTTCCTTAGGCCAACAGGATACACAGAGCTCTACTAGCATTAGGGAGGAGATGGTAAGATGATGAGAGCCTTCAGCTCTTTCTTACTTCATGCAGTTCTAGCTAGTGTTTGGCTAAGACAGGCCAAGGGCCAGTTGGCAGTGGGCTAAGAAAGAAGTTACAGCAGTCTCGTGGAGAGGAGGGAAGACAGAACAGCAGTATTAATTCTTGGGAATTCTTTGGGCTTAGGAGGAGGGCTTTTCCCAGCCTGTTACACTGTGGGTCAGTGAAATTCTTTCACCAGCCAATCTGAGGAGAGGGAGCAGCTAGAAAGGTAGCTCAGAGTCCTTAAAACACATGCTCTCTGGATGAGAGGAGCCCAGTTCTCTAAAGGACTGAGTCTAAGCTCAGGCTCAAGTTACGCTTTCTCAGGAAGAGCTGAACTGTTGTATTCAGTCACTGCATTTTTGAGTGCTCTCCCTTTCTTTAAAAACAAACTAACACTTCTAAGACACATACCTGGCTCATTTTTGGCAGTTCTTTTTCAGTTTTAGTATCTTTTTCCTTGGCAAGATCCTTCAGCATCTGCTTCAACTGCTTCTGGTAATCTACTGCATCACCTTTTTTGAAACAGACACAAAAAAGAATTAGTTTTGAAGTCACTGGAGTAAATAGACATTTCAGAATAAACAGCAGAGATGATACAGGGTTAGCAAATGGGAAGTTGGTTCTCTCATATGCACACGCATTAGGGAACCATTCTGGACACATACCATTTGATTTTGCAATAACTAGTGGTCTTGAAGTTGACAGCAAAGGATTCTTCAATGGTGACTGGCTGTCTCGTTCATTCTCTGTGAGAGCTATCAAAAAACAAGTGATAAATGTAATGATTAATTCTTCAAATGCTGCATAATGACTATTTATTTTAAATATTTAAAAAAGTCAAAGTAATTGGGCCAGGATGTTTTTAAACAGTACTGCATTAAGTCCTACTGTAAGGTTGTGTTACTGTAAGTAAGACAGACTGGTGCTGCAGAAAGAGTCAAAAGTTTGCCAGGAGTGGTACATTTAATTAAAAACTTTGCACAGAGAAACTACCACAGAATTTTGTCACCTCATCAAAGCTGGATCAAGATGTGATAGAGATCTACTGTATACAGAGTACAAAGCCACCCAAAGCCACTCCTTCAGTTCACATTTTGTCTGGAAGTAACAGTATAATTGGCTGCAAATTATCTCTGAATGCAGCAGATGTGAGCCTTGACATTATATATCTATAAATTTAATCCAAAATGGTTTTGACTGGAGTAATTTTTATAATGCAAATTACAAATGCACATCCTATAAGCTCCCGGCTGAAGCAAGCAAGATGGAGTTCTTCATTATGCAGCCTTTTCCTAAAAGCTTTAAGCAAGAGGTTATCTTTTGGAAATGGAGGTATTCCTTCCCTTTTAGAATTCTTACCCGGTGGGATATGCAGCTTATATAGTAACTTTATCTTTTCATTCATTTCTCCATTATACATAACATCTGCAAGAGAAAAAAAAACGAACAAAAGGAAGTGGGACCAGAGCATTTGCTTCCAGAGTTTAAAATAAACCAGGCATCTCTCTGTGTATAAAAAGATAATTGTTTGTATGGACAATACACTAAAACATATGGCCAGTATATTACGTTGCAATATTTTAAGTTGTGCTTGTCAATGTGGAACAGCAGATGAGGGCCATCTGGTTTGGTCTTTGTTCTTGTCAAATAGACTGGGAATACCTAACCTTATGGAGCCTCAGCATCAGCTAAAAATACCAAGGAGGATGGAAGGGAATCTAGCAAGGGCTGTTTGCTGCCATAGATTAACAGTAGCGTGAGAGGGGAGAGGCAGAAAATTCCCATTGGGGCCACCATATTCTTAATATTTCTCCCCTTCATCCCTTCTTGCTCTTCTGTAGAGTAAGCCCAAAGGAGAAAACTACATCACATATAATTCATCTGTTCAATGACCAGTAGAAATGAGATTCTAAACTTTCAATTGCACTGGAATACTGTGAAGACCTTTTTTTTACATTTAATTCAAAGTTGAATCCTTCTAAGAATCAAAATCAAATAATGTAATATAGGGTGCCCTGGTTCACTTCAGAAAGTTCTAAAAAACATAACTGGTGCAAATACGGAGTCACTGATTTTTATTGAAGCTCTGAATGTTGATATCATTTTTTTTCACTTGGGGTCATGCAACAGTCATGATTTGCCACTTTCTTTTTCAGCTGGATTTTGGGACGAGCAGTCTCATCTCGTTAGAGCAGCTGGTGGCCACAAGACCAGCCCTAGTGCAGCTCTCCATCCATGCTGGCCACATCTTTTTTGTTCTGCTTATTGTGAACATACAAGGCAAAGAGCAGTCAGTTGTGTAAGATTAAGTCTTCAAGAAGCAGCTACAAAGAGGTATAGTGAGAACAACAATCCCATAGAGAGGATTTTTTAGCATTCAATGCAGACCCAAATAATTTTAATACACAGCCTTGGGCAACCTGGTCTAGTGTGAGACATCCCTGCCCTGGGAGGGGGGGGGTGGAACTAGATGATCTTAAGGTCCTTTCCAACTCAATCCATTCTGTGATTCTATGAATATTCAGTCTTGTCCTTAGGCTGTCTTTGAAATATAATCAACTTCAGGTGATTGGAACACAAAAAAATTAGTAAAGGTCACTGACTAGGCTAATTACAAGCCCAAGAAAACCATCTGCCCACATGCTCCCCTGCAAGCTGAATGGCATATTATACATGCATGTCTCACCCATGTGCCAACCCCCTGTTCTCCCCACCTTCCAGCCCACAGGGAAGTGGATACCTAAGCAGCTGGCGAACCCCTTGAATTCAATCAACCTGTCCATGTTCTCATCCAGGAGCCTGAAAGTCCTTTGAGCGAGGACATCGGTGTGCTCCCCGCAGGTCCAGGGTGAGACCAACCTGTACAGGTTGGCAAACTGCTGGGCATCGATGCGGTACTGCTCAGCGTATGGTCTGCTGGGGTCATGTCGCTCACTGACTGCACTTGTCGTTTCCCAGTAACACCTTATTAAATGTTCCCTCTAGGAGAAATCAGAGGTGGGAGAGGTGGGGTTGTGGTGTGCAGTATCAAGAGTACAACCAGCAGAAAAAGGCTTTGATTTGCATCAAAGTACACTGGAAAAGCTTAACATTCTCTTTGTATGAGGTGTTAGAATGATACTAAGCCCATTCCTGTGAGAAAAAGCAATCTTTAATTAAAGCAGCCAAGCGTTCGCATGATTTCCAATGGATGATTAATAAATTTGGAGGGAGACACAGCAGATTCTTGGAAGAAATTCACTGCAGGCTACTGAAACTCTATTAGCCACATCTCACCCAGGATGTCTCTAACCAACCAGAGGTACAGAGGGTCAGAGAAAATCAAGAGTAAGTATTACACAGGCCTGACCTGCTCATTTATTCTATCTCAGACGTCTCCATTTGGATACCACACCTATTAGTCTTCCCTTAGGGACAGACTGATGGAAAACAAGGAGTCCTAACAAAACAAGCTGTCCCAGGGGAGCTAATGAAAAAGGAACCACCAACAACAAATGAATTGAAGAAAGGGGTGGAGTGCAAGCCAGTCCATGCTTAAAACCAGAGCAGCAAGAAGCAGCAGGGAAGCACTGAAGAGCAAGCCCCAGCAGCAGCATCTTGCAACCACTAATTGAGGGAGGATACTGCTGCTTTTAGCCACAAAGCTATGTAACAGTAAGAACATACCACAGTCATATTCTCAGTACCTAGTATTTATGACTATGAACAATACACAAAAGAAATGGTCCATTAAGGGTGATAATTACATGCTTGGACTTCTAAGTCAAGTATAGTTGTACAGGCTTAGATGACCCTGTCTCCAAATAACCTTTTTATAGTAGTTCTTTCAAATATCAGCTTGAGAGAAAAGAATGAAAGTAGAAAATGCTTTTAGTTCTAAAAAAAAACCTTAACCATTAGAAAATTTGGAATCAATAGCAGAGACACAAGTTTGAGGGTATTTTTTTTCCCCCATGGAAAACAGAGTCTACCTTTAAAGAGAGCAAGACACAAACATACTGCTGAGCAGAGTGAGCAGAGCTATGCATTTAATTTATTCTGCATGTGAAAGTTACCAGAACCTAATTTCTTATGGACCATTTTCAAGCAACAAGTTAGAAAGGAAACTGAAGCAATTCTCCTTTGAAGGATCAGTACATTAGTGTTCCTCTTTAACAACTAGGCAGCTGCAGAAAGGACAAAATGCCAAGATCCCATCCAAACAGTACTGCTGTGGCAGAGGATACAAGGTCTGAAGCAGCACTGCATCCCCTGCTTCTCAAGGACACCAACCTTGAACAAGTCATACAATTCCTCTAAATCTTCAGGAAGAATCGAAACATCTGGGATGACAACTCGGAGCTTAAAAATAAAGATAATCACATTAATAGCAATTGTTTTTCCCATGTCATCACTTATATGGGCAGACCCATGAGCCCCACAGGACTGTTTTTACTTGAGACAGCTGACAACTACAGTATTGAAAAAATCTTTGCAGTTTTTTTCCCTTCTTTAGGTTCATGGGTTGGACTGATCCATGAAAAGAGAAATCCCTCTAGGGCTGTTGGAAACAAAGACAGGAAGTCCCTAAGCTACAGGTCACAGGAGGCCAGGGAAGCATCGAATGGCCCTTGCTCTCTTCTAACACTCGTCCCCGGGGCATTTGCCTAGGGCCATGGACAAAGGTGCTGAGCTGGACAGTCTTGCCATTGTTCCTACTGTTAAAGCCTTCATAATGTTAAATCCCCAGTAGAAAATAATGCATGTGGCCACAAAAGAAAAACCAAACCCATGAGCATCACCAGGAAAGAGCTCTTTCTAGACTCGGTAATGATTCTTCCCTTTTTCCAGATCTGGTAGTGCCTGTCACAAAACAAAAGGCACCTGCCTCAAGAGAGGAGATGTTAAGCTACCTCAGTCAAAACAGTATCCTCCTCACCACATTTTGCTTGGTTGTGTCTTCGTGGCTCTGCAGGACACGTATTCGGTGTTTGTAGCGCATATGCTCTATTTGTGCCACAGAGTGATCTCCAAATTTCTACATGCAAGGAACAGAAGTTTATTATTTTTATAGTATTTTATGATATTTGTGTTTCTTATTTAATGGAAATCCAACTTTTTACATATTTAAGGTATCTTATGAGGAAAAAGCATACCCAATCTCTAATATATCTGTCAGTGTAGGTATTTATAGCACACTTAGCCTTGTGCATTTGAGCACTTAGTCGAGGAATCTGTAAAATGTGTATTAACTTTTTAAACATCCATGTTGAATTTAATCTTTTTCTTTTTTAAAACTTAACTGACCAGTCAACACAGAGCAGCATTTTACCTCATAGGAATCATGAATTAGGTTAGCTATTTCAGTCACTGGAGAGGGTTCTTGGTCATCACTGAAGAATGCATGGTGGTTACCAATAGGTGGCAGAGGACTTTCCTCGTTTTTGACATGCTCTAAAAACCTGAAAGGAAAAAAATAGAAGCAACACAGATTGCTCTGCACTTTGATTTTCTCTATATGAATAACCAAACAGGTCTTATGGCTCAGACTTAGAAATAAATTGGAGTTTGGGCTGCTGGGCTTTTCAAAAGTGCCTTCATGATTACTCATCTGAGGAACAGCAAGCCAGCCAAATGACTAAATGCAGCCCAAGGAAGAAAACTTCTGTCTCCTTGAAGCCTGGAGCAGGAAGCCCGTCACTCTGGGGAAGGCATGAAGAGCAGCAGTAAATACTGCACACTGACACAATCAATGCATGTCTCAGCACCGCCAAGAAATGTCACAGGACAGCTACTCATCCATGTACAAAGTCCATTGTTTAAGGCAGACACTGAAAGCAGCAGCAACACAGTGGGTCTTGCAGGTGCCTACAGGGTCCATAATACAATGGCACCCAAAAGCCTTTTTTAGGGCAGAATGGTCCATGATGGAAGGAGTAGTCCTGCCCAGCCATACCTGCTCAGAATCATCAGGGCCTGCCCATCATCCTTGCTATTACACAGATCCACAGCATTGGCTTCCAGTATGGCCAAGCCCAACTGGAAAATAGCTTTGATCCCATCATAGAAGAAGCAGTCCACAACATTCACAGCACTTTCCAAGGGCATGATGCTAAGGAAAAGGGTAAGGAACCAGGAAAGAGAGATGGAAGCTAAGGCTGTCAGGTCCTTCATATGTTCAGCCAGCTCTGGAAGTTGCTCTTTTATAAGCTCTTCGAACACTGACTGGTCTACCTGAGCACCTGCAAGTCATAGAGAAACAGTATTAGCCAGGACTGACACTGCAAAAAAATATTCTTTAAAGCTAATGATCGTTGTCAACTATCAACTGCAAGATCTTCTTAAAATCTAAACTGACAAGATACATACACATCTACAATGAAAAATCCCACTATCCTCCTGCTGGGACCTCAGCCCCAGTCCTCATGTCCATAATCCTTACTGTACAGCCAGCTACAAAAAGACTGTGTTGATTCTCCAAAGTGCCTTTACAGTGCAATGAAATAGTAACAGCAGAGCTGTTGCTTTTGGCTAAAAGAGCACAGAATAATAAAGTGCTAGCAAAAGCAATTTTTAAAGTGTTTTACTTTTCAACTTGGGATCTATGCAATGAAAATAAGACGTTCCTCTCCAGTGTATATACTCAAGCAAGCAGGCAGTGGAGCTTTTGTTCTACATGAAAAAAAATACAAGATGGAAATCCAGATATGGCTACACACACTGAGCAGGAAGAAAAATATTTACACATCAATACATGCACAGATATAAACATATACTCATATATATCTATATATAAAGAACAAAGGATTTCTGCAATGCCCAAATACAAGCTTTCTTAACTGTCTCAACCCATCTTTCAAAAGGAGCAGATGTGGTCTCTGTTTTAGCTACTAGCTCAGTCCTGCTTTATCAGCAGCTATCGTAGAATCAGTGTAGTTTCATATCACTGAAGTGGCCTGTGTCTACAAACCAGATCTGCCACATCACAGGCTTTAACCAAAAACTCCACAAGTTAAAAATATTCCCAAGCACAAAATGCAGGTAGCTTTTCAAATATTTTTCTTTCCTTTCAAGTTACTTCATTTCTTTCTCATAGTCCATGTTCTGCTAATACTAGGAGACAACTTTAATCACTATGAAATTCCAGAGACATATATACCTTTATCACTCAAAACTTCTGTGGCCCAAAAGCAGAATGTAACCCAGACAATTCGTGGCAGACAGACAGCATCTTTTGGCTTTCCATCCAAATCATAAAAACCCCCCAGCTATGACACTCATCTGTCTTAGAACTTCTCACATGAAGCCACAAAGAGCTTCTGCTGGTGGCTGAACAAACGTAACAGCACCACAAATGAAAATGAAGTGCCCAGGGACATGCAAAGAGCTCTTGAGAAACACATCAAGCATGGTGCTTTGCTTTGAAGAGAGAGCCTTCTCCTGTCATAAATAAAAGGGTAAAGAAAACAGAGGAGAAAACAGACTGAGGTTACTCAACAGAGGGCAGGTTTTGTTCAGGTTTGTTTTTAACAAGCTTAATATAAATAATTTAATAGCCATAGTTAACATTGCCACAAAAGACTGAGCTGGCTAAGGGGTATTTGGAGGAAGCCAGAGACCGATAGGCACACACATATAAAAGACTAAGGCAGCACTGGCAAAATCAGAGGTTTAAAAGGAATGTGCGACGCTGCCCAGATCTTTCATATATCTTATTGTAATTAAGTGTTGACACTGTAGATGAAAGTCAAGTATGCAAAGTGACTTTTATGCCCACCTCTTCATTAGGCTCCCAGAAACCACAAAATCTGAGCAACTGAATCTCTAACATATTATAGCATGGAACCATGATGAGGTAGAAAAATACCAGGGTATCCATTTAAAAAATAACGACCCAAGATGCAAACTAAATGACATCTCCAAGACTGAAAAGGTAAATCATAGAAATGAAATTAGATTTTCAGTGCTTCGAGAATTATTATATCAAGATGAAGACAGACTAACAGACAGAGTAAGACTGACTGCTGGTTCATGGAGAAAATGGAAAAGTCATGGTAACATGAGAATAGAATACGTATGACCTTTGCCACCACTTTTGACCCAAGTATAACTTGTTCCTATCTTTATCTATTTATAATTTCCTCTAGGCATTGCAAAAAAAGGAGGACAGAGGGAATTCCTGAATAAGGAGATAATGTGTGCCATCCCTGCCTGCAGGCTTTCCCCATTTACAAGCAGGGAAATGATGAAAAGACTTGTGAAAAGACAGATTGGTCATAGCTGGCAAGACAGAAGGAAGGAGATGGTCATGTAATAAAAAGACTGAGTAGGACTGAAGTGCCTACAATTTGAAAGCAAAACCCATTAAAAATAAAATAAATAGAATATTTTGAATATCATAAAGAAAAGGCCCAAGAGAAGATGGAGCTAAGAAGGCCTGTTATAACCAAGGTCATTAATTCAGTAGCTGTTTTGACTGTACACATTACTGGCTGACACTGAAGAGGAAAAGCACAGTGACAGGTAGCAAGGTCAGAGATCACCAAATGTACAGAGACCAAAATTTGGACAACAGTGTTGGCAGTGCAAAGAGGGAAAGTTAGGTCTTGGAAGTATTATGCAGTAAGAAACAATACAAAATTTAGACAAGGTCAACAGAAATGCAAAGCCAAGAACACTAACTCAAGCAACAGGAACCAGAGGAGAGGCAGGGTGAAGAAGACCTGTAGCACGGATTTTGGCACACTAAAGTACATCAAAGCTGCACAAATAACTGCTTAGTGAAGCAACCATGCTGCAAAACTACCCTGCTGCCATTCGAATGGGGGAGCAGGGGAACTTCTGAGCTGAAGTCCCTGGCTCTTCACACTGTGGTGAGCCACAGCAGTACCTCTTCTTCTAGAGTCACAGTACTTTTTCCTTTGGCTACAGAGGACAAGGAAACAGAAAGACAGGATGACAAAGACTATCAGCACTCAAACAATGCAGGCTGTAGCCATGGCAAGTAACAGGCAAGATAGAAAACCAAAATTAAGTACAACTCAGGGCAGCAATTTGGCTGGCCAAGTGGCATAACTCAAGTTTGGGTGTGGAGAATGTTACTTAAGGGCAATAACCCAGCAAGTACCAAAGTTATCAGTAACTCAAGACAGGCTGATGATATCTAGAAATGCACAAGGACAGATAAAGCTCTGTTTCTGTTTTAATCAAGGAAGAAGATAGACAAACATGGAAGTAAGTCATCAAGATAGCTTTTTAAAGTCACATTTGGAAACAAGAACCAAAATGCTGACAAGCAGGATAGTTACAGTGCCCAATCCATAACTGGAAAATATCAATGGCATTCAAAGCACCACAAAACACCCTTACACATCCAGCTAACTTTGGAATAACTCTGCTTTAACTTTCCTTATCTGCCAGGTCAGTAACAAGACAATAATCGCAGCAGCACAGTGTCAGGAAGGAGGCGTAATGATCCTATGCTCCAAGCAAAAGATTTGATAACTCAAATGTGTTCTCCCTCTCCCCAAGCAGCACAAGAGTGCCCACACCATTTATAGCTCGCAGAACCACTACTGCCAGGGATTTCCTCCTGTCCCCACCTCCTAACTTACACTGATCCCTCCTTTTGCTACAGCGGTGGTATAACAGCAGACACTAAAGAGTAGCTAAAGAGTTAAGAGTAGCTAAAGGTTGATATTAAAAAGGGAATAAGCTATCAAACGTTTGTGTAAGAAAAGGAAGTAAAGCAACTACAAAGAACAAAAACTCTTTCTTGTATGCATACCTGCAATTACTGCCTCAAGCTGCTCAGCCCTTCTCTTTCTGTGCATTAGGCAGCCAGACTTTGCACAAGTCTTAAAAATAGTTGCACTGAAAGTAACAGGAGGCATAGCACATGCAGTAGAAGGCACACACTGCAGAAGGACTGAGCTTAGTTCTTAATGCAGCATCTAACATTCAGAGGGTTTTGTATCAACCCTCATTACAAAGGGCCAGTTCAGATGCAAGCCTGTATTGCTCCAGCAGCCAGGCAACTCAGACAAGTCAGATCAGAAATAGCTACCCTAGCAGATCTTTCCTAGGTTCATCTTAAACAGCTTGAGTCTCCAGTACTGAACACATACACATACACACACAAACCCCAACCAAGATATGCAGGCTCTTCTATTTTTACCTAACAGGCAAAAGCGTCACTGCCTTCTGACCAACAGGTTAAAAACAAACTGTAAAACTGAACATATATTTATAGTTCTTGCAGTTCAAACCCTTCAAACCAAAACCAACCCTAGCTGGAACCTGAGCAGTCACCACTGCTGGCCCACTGCACAAGTCAATGGACCACCTCACCTATGGGTTCTGGATCTCAGAAGACCCTGAGCATTTCACTCACCCCAGTGCCATTCATCTGCCCCTTCCCAGTTAGCAAGAGGCACGAGCTCACCTATCACTCGGTGATTGAAGTAATCCGGCAGCATTCGCTCACACACAGCAACCAGCAGCCAAAAGGCTTCTTCCTCTTTGGCATACAACAGCAACACGGAGGTCAAAATGTTCATAGACTTACAAGGGCAAAGAAGAAAATGGGATTTGTTAGTGACAGCAAATCCTACTGACAAAAGCTACATTGTGGCTAATTTTAAAGAGAGAAAAGTAGCCTAACATGATGTAAATTGAAATAAAGAACCAGCAAAGAAACCCTAAACAGCAAAACAGCAAGAGAAGGGTAACAGACAGCGAACACATAGTTGCAACCTACAGGCATAACAAGTTTTTCAAGCTTCTGTTTACTGCTGTTCTTAAGAGCAATAGGAAATAGTGGAAAAAAACACAGTATTGGATTTGCCCAGATAAAAAGCAGGCAACTGATAGTGTAGTATGTTTTGGGGCTGCTTTCCCATCCTTCCTGCATGACCAGTCTGATGTCAATCAGAATTCGGGGAGCTGCACAGATGGTAAAGTTATTATTTTAGCTAGCTGGCTGGGCAAAGTACTTTAGTAATTTGTCATCAGTTTGGGAAGAAAGGGGTAGAACTTCAGTTCATTAAACCTCTGCCCCAGTGCTCTATGTGAATCTCATCTACTTTGCACTGTCTCTAAGTCTTGTGCAAGAAAAACACTTCTGAACACAGAGAAGCATCAGAAACAACTTTTTTTCCCCTTCTTTAACTCTAAATGCAGTTTGCAAACTGCTGAGGGAATACTTAAGCCAAAGCCCTCAGTTAAGCACTTGTTTTCCAGAGTAAGTTATATTTAGTAGCTAAAATTATGGTTTTTTCCTAACTAGAAGGACATTATTTATCAAAACCAACATTAAAAATACTCCCAAGAGTACAATAAAACTGGGAGAGAGAGGAAAGAGCTAAAGAGGCAATGAGTATTATCCCACTGGGGGTTTTTCACCTGGCAGTATCCAATTTTGGGGTTCCTGTGCGCGTACGCCGTGAGCACCCTCCTTAGGGCAGCTATTCCCGTCTCGCTCTGGAAGGCAGGGTGCTCAGGCAGTGAGCGGTGGAGGTCACGCTCGATCTCCTCCGTCGCCATACAGCATTTGCCCATGGATGCCTCCACCAAATGTACATAGTAACCAGGATGTGAGGCGAGATCCGTCACAGCATCTGAAGGCAGCAGGAAGAGAGAAAGAGGAAAACACAAAGTAAATTAGGATGATGCTAAACTTGGTGCTGTGGGAATTACTGCGCAAAAGGATGTAAGCAAAATGATCTTCCCCAGGGTTTGTGAACCTAGTGAAATTTCCAGACCAGTGAAAGAAATTAAGTCCCAGCAGAAGACAAAATAAATATTAGCAAAGCTTGCATGACCCAACATCATTCAAAACACCTTAATACTGACACTGAGCAGGAAACTTCCCCAGCAGAGGATTACAGTTAGAAATGTACTCAGCACTGCTCACACCCTCTGGAGGAAAACCACCACTTTTTACAAGTGTTTGAACATGTCATATACTGGATTAAGGACTAAACTTGCGATCGTATTGTAGGATTCTGGTTCTGACAGATCTGTGTATGAAATGAGTTATTTTTTCCATCTCTATTCTCCCTGCCAACATTCAATAAGAAGCAGCAGCAGGACTGCTGATGCCCTTATTTTGCAATAATTTGATTTGCCTAGGGCTAAATCAATATTTATGCTACAATCTAATTGTTGCTTGAAGATGAACATTATCTTATACAAACATGATGTTAAATGACACAGATGAAGATGACGTTATTTCAATTCTCCTGCACATTATGTCATGTCATCTTGAGACAGAGATTTTACAAATCTATCCAGCTACTTCCTTGCATTTATTAGTTCAGTTCAGGTCATCTCACTCCTGTAAGCAGTATCATAAGCTCCATGAAAACAACATTTAATTGCCCTTGGGAGATTTCCTGCCGAAAGGTTTTGCCATGTTCAGAATCAGATGATGGCTACAGCCAACATTTCTGAGCTTGCCCACCTGAGAAGAGCAGCCAGAGTTTGCCTCTTAAGGATTCAGGGATCCCCATGGCAACAAGTTTTCTGATCTTCTCTGTGCGGAACATGCACACGGTTCTGCCATATTCTACAAAATGGTCATCCCACAGGTTCTCCTTGATTTGCTCCCTAGACTGGGAACAAGAAGATGTGTTTTAAAAGAACAAATCACGTGCATGTGAGAACTGGTAAACAGAAATATTTTGCATATTAGAAATTCCACGAGGTATTTCCAATACCAATGGAAATGGGAAGTCTACTCTAAGGACTACAACTTTCCCCATTTCGCATATTCAATTCACCACACAGGGAGAAAAAAATATAAATATTCATGAGAAAGAAATGAAGAGGAAAAAACTCCAAGCAAATGGAAAAGCTGTTATCCCATAACCAATTTCTCCAGCCAATACAGAGTTCATTTTACTGAACATGATTATCTGTTTGAATGTCACCCCAGATTTAAATAAACAAACAAAAAAACCCAGACCACCAACTGCTACCACTTCCCCAAAATGTTACATACCTTTCCAAAATCCAGGCCCACTATTCCTGACTGATGGAAGTCTGATCTTAGTGCTTCTGCATTGAGCAAATAACTGCTGTCCTTTCCACATTCACTTCTCTCCTTGCTTTGTGAAGCCTCTGTTCCCAGACACACAGGTTCACTGTCCCCAAGCATGCATGTGGACCCAAAGGCAGAACTGTTCTGCAATGCAAAATCAAAGCAGTAATGACTGAGAAGAGGCTAAGAACTATGTCCCCAGCTATCTTTAAGACACAGCTGGGTTAGTTTTTGCCTTTTACATAAAAACCTTCTCACTTTACTCAAGACCTTATACAAATCCTCATTCATTTGTATGGCAGGAAAAAGGCTGTTCCTTAAAAAAAGAAGTTATTAGTCTAAGAGTCCTTGATGATAAGCTACCAAACAATCTACTTCAGCTAAGAACTAGAAAACAGAATCATAGAACTATTTAGATCAGGGGACACCATCTTTTTCAATCCCCTGCTCAAAGCAGGATCCCTCAGACCAGGTTGCTAGGAGCTGTGTCCACTCATGTTGAGTAGCTCCAAGGAAGGTGCATCCACAGTTCCTCTGGGCAGCCTGGTCCAGCTCTGCCCACTCTTGAGGTGAAAGCTTTCTCTTTTCATCTATTTGGACTTCCCCTTGCTACATTTTGGGACTGCTGCTGCCCATCTTTCAGCTGGCACCTCCAAGAAGTCTCTGGCTCCATCTTCTCTGTAACTCCCCATTAGCTAGTAGAAGACAGACTGAACAAGACCTGCTCCATCAACCTCTCCTCAGAAAACACGTGCTCCAGCCCTGACCATCTTTTAGCCCTCCACTAGACTTGATCCAATTTGTCAATGCTTTTCTTGTGTGGAGAGGCAGAGTCAAAACTGAACTCAGTACTTCTGATCAGCCTCAGAAGTGCTGAATGGAAGGGAACAGTAATATCCCTTGACCTGCTGCTTACAGTCCTGCTAGTTCAACCCCAAATGCTCTTGGCCCTCTATGATATGAGCACACTGCTCACTTATAAAAGCTCAGCCTCCTGTTGTCCACCAGGACCCTCCAATCTTTTCCACATGGCTCTTCTCTATCCTTCAGCCCCTCCTTTTGTATGGGGTTAGTCTGCCAGGCATCACATTTGCTTTTGTTGAACTTCACAAGGTCTCTGTCAACCTATTCCTCCAGACTGTTGAGGTGTCCATCACCCTGCTCCCTACCATATCCCTGCTCACTGCAGGGTGGGTGGACTAGATAACCTGTAAAGGTCCCTTCCAACCCAAACCATTCTGCAATGCTATATTCATTGCTTCCCTCAACATGCCAATCACAACCCATGCTCTGGGTGCATTCCATCCCATCAGGCAGGTCTTTAAAGAAGGCATCACACAAGTACTGGCTCAAGATCAACCCCCAGACAGGACAAGAGACCAATGGATAAACAGATTGAATTCATATCCCTAAAAAAAATTCAGAAGTTCGGTACCTGGTTCTTGTTGTGCAAGTTGTTACAGTGTACTGGGTTGCTGGAGTTCACTTCTTTTAGCCTCTGGAGCAGATTCTCCACCAAAGTATCCCGGTCCTTCAGTTCAATGAACTGAAAGGCCGTCTTGCTCCTTATGCTAACAATGATGGGATTAGGGAGAAGGCTTGTGTCCTCCATCTTCTCTATACTGATTACCTTTTCCAGAAACATTGCAGAAAACATGTTATGTACCACTTCCACTTACACATCTTCAAATATTCTACATGTATTAAAATGTACAAACACATACGCACGCACGTTTTAAACATCGTTATTAGAATCATACAATGGTTAAGGTTGGAAGGGATCTTAAAGATCATCTGGTTCCAACCCCCTGCCATGAGCAGGGACACCTTCCAATAGACCAGATTGCTCAAAGCCCTGTTCAACCTGGCCTTGAACACTGCCAGGGATGGGGCAGCCACAGCTTCTCTGGGCAATCTGTTCCAGTGTGTCATCACCCTCATAGTAAAGAATTTCCTAATGTCTAATGTCTAAATCCTAATGTCTAATCTAACTCTAATCCCTAATGTCCAATCTAACTCTACCCTCTGTCAGTTTAAAGCCATTCCCCCTTGTCCTGTCACTACATGCCTTTAGAAAATGTCCCTCTCCAGATTTCTTTTAGGCCCGTTTTAGGTATTGAAAGACTGTTAGTAAGGCCTCCAGGTTTCCTTGATCAGACACATCCTACCACCTGAAGCTCGTGGTCTCTTTAGAAGCTCAATGCAGACACCAAAAGAGTATTCCTGCTTTTTTTTTTTATTTTAATTTTTTTTAATGATTTTGTGACCCACTCCTGCAGAATGGGCTGAGGGGAAAGATAAGAAAAGGGGAGTATGATTAAAACAAGATCTGAGAAAGCATCAACTTGCTCACATGCTGAGGGATGGAGGAGGAAATCTCACACTTTTGACGATGGGGGAAAACAGTTGTTTTGTTGTTTCTGATTAAGTGTGTAACACTGTTCTCTTACTGTTTTCTGTTTCTGTAACAGCGGAAGGTAAGTTGCTACAGTTAGAATATCATTTGGATGTTACTCTGGTATTAGTTGAGGATGAAACGAAAGCTTTAATTAGGAATTCATAACAGCCTTGTATCCATAGTAGATCAGGCAGGTGGTTTGCTGACAGCTTCCTTCTCCTCTTCTACTCCCACCACCTTTCCATGTGCTCTCCCTCCATTTAAATAAGTCTCTGATTTCATGTAAATTTGGCAGCGGTTCATTGCATTCAGAACATCTCCTTTTTCTCTCTGCCCTACAGTCTGCAAAGTATCCACAGGTTTCCTAGAGTGTGCCTATGAAGGGAGAGCTTCAACACTTCAAAGTGTTGATCTCAGACAAGGATGCTTTTATAACGCCAGGATGGGCCCAAGCTGAAGTCTCCATCACATTAAGCTGGATGTGTTTGTGGAGCTGGGAGGGTCCAAGTCTTGGACTGAGCACACTATGCTTTTGCAGTGCTGTCTTGCTGCATTAACTGTCTGTACTTCGCTTTGTAGATCATGTTGAACCACCCATATATTTAGGAACTCATGGCCAAATGAATCCCAGAACAAGCTGTACAACAACCCCATAGACATGATACACACAAGCATCCTACTCTTTTCCATCAATCAATAGTGTGCAGGTAAGTCAGGTGACAGTGGATGCTTGCAGCAGAAAAAGGCAGATAAAGATCTGAAATGAAACAACTCTACCTCTCTAAGTGGGATGATAACATTGCAGCAGCCATTTTCTTTGCTGGCAAAACAGATATAACTGTCTGAAGTATACATCCTTCCTGCTGTGTGACAGCGACTAAACGGCGTCCAGAGAGAACAGTCTACAACTTCATGCAGCTTCTCCTTCCTGGGTAATCTGAAGAAGGCCCGAAAGAATTCATTCTGGGCTCTGGCTTCAAGATCCCTTAAGAGAAAACAGTGAGAGGGAATCACAAGACCCAAAAGCCAGGACATCCAGCTCAAGCTTTGCTTTTCTTGTTAGCCTCAACAAGAGCGAGGGACACAGAATAAAAGCACCATCGCATCAACCTTCATTGCCTATGTGAACAGGATGATAAAAGCAAAAAAGAATCGTTATCAATACTTGCTTGTTTAACATTAAGGTCAAAAGCAACTACTGTGGTGACTAGGAAAGGAAAGGACACTGATTTAAATTAGCTAGTTTGTTGGAGTCTTTTTAATTATTATTTAACTGTGCATTTTCTATGGCTGCTGTATGAATTTCCAGACTCAGAATTACAGATTTCAATGCCCAGGAGATAACAAAATTTCTCGTCTGATGAATGTACATTGAGCAACAGAGATGAGTTTTATGTTCCTTGTTTCCCTTCCCAAGAGCATTACTAACAGCACCCCAGGGATTTGCAGCTGCATCTGAAAGTAATGCATTTGCTCCGTGAGTAATTCCAATGCCATCAGTAATAAAACAGTTAATGATGGTGGTATTTATAATCACCAAATCCTTGACTTGCAGAGGTATCACCCTCTTAGAGCCCTCAGAACAGCTGCAAAATGCAGAACGTTTTCAGGTCACTTAAAAGACTCAGCTGGGAATAACAGCACCAGTTACTCTCCATTTGGACTTGGCTTCCTTCCAGTCACCCATCCACATTTACATGGAGAGAAAAAGTTTAAATAAATTAGCCTTTCATTACTGAGCTATGCTTCTACAGACTTGGCTTTGGGGATTTTTTTTCTCTTCCTTTCTTAATGGAGAAGTCTGCAGTAATTTAAAGATCTGTGCAATTACATTATAAACAGACCACAGCTATTAGCTCACAAACAGCAGCTACAGAATCATTAGGGCTTAAATTCTATCATTTTCTTTACTGCAAGTAAATTTTTCCAAACATGATTCACCTTGGGGGAATTAAACAAAAAAGCAAAAAACAAAAAGCTTGACTTTGTTCCATTGAAAGAATTTTAAGCGTGGGCTGAAGTACAACAGGGAGTGGTACCTTGATGTTGTAAATCCCCTCTCTGCTCCTTCCCAAACCCTCCTCTTCTGCTGATGCTTCCCCCTTATCCCAGCCCTGCTGTTTAAAAGTAAGGTGAGAGAGATGAAGCCTCTGCTTCAGTAAGTAAATGAATTGTTTGGTTTGGGGTTTTTCTTATTTCAGTTTAATCCATAGAGAAATGTAAAGCCATGTGAAGCAGGAAGGAAGACATTCCAGAACAAACCGAGACCTGTGAAGAAGGGAGGATCTGTATCTGAGACCAACAGAAAAGACAGAACGCACTCAACCAGCGTTTGGCTGCTGTTTCCTTCTCAAGCATTATCTTCCTTAAAAACATTATCCAAGCAAAACAGACAAACAGTCTCCTGTTTTTCACACAGAACAAAGAAAAACCCTCTTTGTGAAGGAAGACAAAAAGGTTGCTCCCGAGTTAAAATTCCACAACGAGAGCAACTCTGATAAGTGCCCGCAGCGATCTGCTATTGTGACAAAGCTGGATCAGGATATGCCTCCTAGTTAACTCACCACTAAAATATTTTCCATTTCAGCACAGCACAGATGAACACTGCTGATAGCATCTGCAGTTAGGTCCGGGTAGAGCTGTGTTCTGCTGCTATTGTGCTAAGGTAAGACCCTCCCTGCACCTTTTGGTTGCAAAAACTTCTATACCTTTATGTGAAAAGAGGCATTATATGGAAGAGTGGGACCTCTGTGGAGGCAGTGACTGTCTGTTATTTAGGAGGTGACTGTTTCTAATGCTCCAAAATCTGCAGTTTCTGCGTGTTCAGGATCTTGCTGCATCTCCTGGGGCTGCAGGCTCCAGGTGCAGGGCCTTTCAGACAAGAAGCCACAGGTTTTTAAGCTGAAGAATAACATTTCCCATATATGAAACTAAGTAAATTCACCACGCACTGCACTGAACCTCCATGCCTTGTACTGGGGGAAGGCTGCCAGTCCTAACACCCCTGGAACTGCCTGTCCCCTGCTGATTCATGACACAGGTTCATATAGGGCCAACGCAGAGAGCACACCACAGCCAGGGCTGCACAAAAACAAGTGCTGAAACAGGGGCCAGCTGGTGCAAGAGATCCCAGAAAGAAAATATGGTAGCATGGGGATGGAATGCTGTCAGCATCTTCCACTGTGGGCTCAAACAAGATATTTTACTGGAAAGTGGCACACCATGAAAACACTTCCTGTTAGGCTGGTGAATTCTAGGGCTTAAAGCAATTGCTTCCCTTCCTAAATACAGTCAAATAAAACTAGAGCTTGGTAAAACAAAAAAACAAACAACAACCTATAACTCAAAAAACCCACAAATGAAATTAGCTCCTAAAACAAGACAGGCAATTGTTTAAACATGATACAGCAAAGATGCAGTGACTGGCCCACATCACCAAGTCCCACAGCTTTCATTTTGAGTTTCACAATGCCTCCAGCACCAAACAGAAATGCAACCTTCCTACCTGTGCTCAATCTCTTTGAAATTTGCTCTCCTAACATATCCATTTCCATGTTGGTTTGGTTTTTAAGTAACACATGCACCATGAGAAGCAAGAAGATGTAATTGCCTTGTTCCCTGCTTTTCAGAAAACTCAGCAATTCTTTTCAAGCACAGCTCCTGACTTGCATGTTACAGGATCCTGGACTGCCTCCAACTTGAGCACTTCAAAGTGAATGGCAAGTCTGAACTGTGATAACTCCCTGTGCGTGACCCCCACATTGCCTTCCAAGAGTTTTAAATTAAAGGAAATAACACACAAGGCTAACAAAATGCCTGAAAGTATCAGCACACTTAAAATGATGTCCTCATTGTCAAACGTTTTTCTCTGCTTTAGGTCTAACAGAAGTCAAGCTGGCAAGATTTTAGCTCTGCTGAGTCACTTGCTGCCTATCTAAAATCTTACCAGAATGGCTGACCTCTTGCTTTTAGAAACCAATTACTAGACTCTTCTTGCTATCCAAACTCAGAAAGTTACAGATTTTGGAAATAACACATCCAATTATATATGTCTTGTTTATTGGCAGAGCTGCCAAATTCGTGTGGCAAGAAAGGCTCCTTGTAAGCAAGCCAGAAGTTAGCTGGGAAGAGCCAACACGGCCTTGTCAAGAGACATGTAAACTGAATATCATTCCCTTATGTCACAGGAATGCTTGACTTCTAGATGGAGGAGATGCAATGGATGTTTTAGCCAAAATTTTCAAAAGTCTTTCTTATTTCCTAATGTAACTAGTAAAACTAGATTAAAGTGAAAACTGTTGTACCAAGACAGTTGAAAAAGAGTACCCCAAAAAGCAGCCCTCAAAAGCTGCTCACTAAATTGGAAGGCTGTATCAAGAGGACTTCCTTAGGGAGTCTAGCTTCTGTTCAACATCTTCATCAGCAATCTGCACAATGGATCAAGAGATTGTTGTTATTAAACTTGCACACATCATGAGACTTGTAGAGGCTAATGAGCAGAAGAACAGGGTCAGATTCAGATTTATATTCATAAACTTTAGCGATGGTGTGCAAACACAGCATTACATATGTTTTCATCTGTACACCATAAGCTGCATAAATGCAGCACAGATATTATCTCCACCAGCAGCCATTCAGCAAAAAGAAAAAACCTAGAGGTTACACACAGGATCGCAAGTCAAACATGAGCCAACAGCCTTCTGCTCATAGGAGGAGAGGAACACTGCACTGGGCTGTAAAAATGCATGGCCACCAAGATGCAGAACAGCAGTCCTGGAGATCATAGAATCATAGAATACCAGGTTGGAAGGGACATCAAGGATCATCTGGTTCAATCTTTCTTGGCAAAGCATGACTTAGACTAGATATCCAGCCAAACCTTAAAAAGCATCCAGTGTTGCTCCAAAGATGGTCATGCTGCTCCTGCCTGGGTCAGCACTGGAAACGCATCTGGAACATTCCTGTATCCCACCACCCGATGAATAAGTGCTGAATGTCCAGAGAAGAGCAAGCAGAAGAGCTAAAATCAGAACTGATAAAGAAAAACCTGGCTTAACTAGGGCAGTGCAGTTTAAACAAGAAAAGATAAAGGAGATGCATACCAACCTCCAAGTATACAAATGGCTGTTCTAAAGAAGCTGAACTCTTTAATAGTACTGGATAGGACAAGAAGTTATCAGACTCAAAAAGAAGCACAAAAGATTCAAGTTAGACTTCAGAAAGACTTTTCAGTGTCAACTGAAGTGAAGTATTGGCATGGATCCTGATATTTCCATTACTGGAAATCCTTAAAAACAGGTTAGGCAATCATCTGTCACGAGAGATACAATCCAAACCCTGCCCTGGAGGTTTTTAAAAGACATTTAGATGTGTTGCTTAGGGACATGGTTTATTGATGGACTTGGCAGTGCTGGGTTAACAGTTGGACTCCATGACCTTAAAGGTCGTTTCCAACCTTAAAGGTCTTTTCCAATGATTTTGTTGGGCAGATGGAATGAAAGCAAGTTCTTTCTAGTTACATCCTCCTTGTTGCTCAAGGTTTACAGCATTCTCGGATCCCTTCTCTGAAGGAATTAAAGTGACTGAAGTGACATGTATGACTCAAGATACTTCAGTTTCTTTTCAGCTTAGATCAATGTTAAAACCCTTCTTTGTCTTCATATGGAACAAAACCATCATCTTTGGCAATTCAGTTAGACATGAAGAAAAGAAACCAAAGGGGTTAGAACCTGGAGAAAAGTATCATACTTTTGAAACCTTTCTGACACCAGTAGTAAAGCTTTTAAATTTTGGTTGCTGCTTGGGCCAATTTCCTCACTGCATTTGAGGAATGTAACGGGTATTCCTGCATCCTGAAAGAGATAGAAATAAGAAGCACAGGAAAGCAACAGCAGAGATTTTAGTGACCTTCCTATTAAAAAAAGACAATACAGTTACCATATGTTTCCAGTAAAATTGGATGGCACACAAATATACCTGCAAGAAGCAAACACTTCAGCTTTATTTTCCTTTTTATGGCAATTAACTCAATTGTCATTAATCCCTTTGTAATCCATTGTTCCAAGCCTTATCCTCTCATTAAGCTGCATGAAAACTTGTTTGACTCTGGCCACCATACAATTTGTGTCAGAGACTGTTGGCCTAATTGCACTTCCAGTGGTGAGCAGGATGACCCCAAGAACCTCAGGAACTGTAGAAAAGGTTTCTGGTTTTCAGGATGTAGAGTATGCAGATCAGAACAATATTAAAAGTGCATGTTTCAAAAATAAATATACAAAGACAAGCCTCTTGCAGAAGAAACCCTAACAAACAAAAGCAATCTACAGCAGCTTCAGTAATTTGATACAGCTGGAATGGTTCTAATGATGTGCGGATTACTGCTTTCATTCTGATAGACTACTATTTGCTTCCAAATCATGCACAAGAACTAAAAAAGACAATTATTAGGAGGAAAATGTCAAGAGGAAAATAGTTGTTCTTGTAGTACTAAAATGGCTTCAGAAAAAAAAAGTGGCAACAAAAACTTCACACACAGAGAAGTTCAACACCCCCAAAACATGTCAGCATCAAAAACCAGTTTATCCACTATTCAAACTACAGTCTTGCTTAATCGCTTTACATCAAAGTGGTTGGTGAAGTGTTACAAAGGGCACCAGGAACAGCAACTTATCCAACCACCACCTAATTCATGCAGAGGAAATGGGATTTTGGCATCTTCCATGTTTCCATGTTTTCCCTTCTGCTATCTCAAGTTGCAGCACATCAGCACAGGTTAGAGAGTATCTTGCCCAGGAACTATCCAGTAAATATATTTTTATACTTCCTTTTCCTCTGCTCCCTCCTGACTTCTTCGAGTTGGACGGAAGGTGAGGAGAAAACCTGTTTGAATAGACGTGTGGGATGGTTTCTGCTGCTTGTTTGCCATTACTCATACACCTTTTAAAAAATGCCACAAAGTACTTAAAGGTTGAGTCCCTGAAAAACTCCCCATTATAGCATATTACTAAGCTCGCACTTTTCCTTGCAACTGTAATTTTAGTTTATTTTCATTACTTAAAGTACATATCCTGCGTTTCTTGGGCCAAAAGCAACATCCAGTGACATGTACATTGTAAAAAAACCAGTAGCTCCTGTGTTTAAAGGAACTCTGGCTACGAAAAAAACAAAAACCCTGCAAAGATGCTTATAGGTGCTCACCACTATATCACCTCAAATGAATTCTTTGACAACATCATGGAAGAAATCCCAGTGTTGGTGATTTTCCTTATCATGTGTACATATGAAATTGCAAAGAAAGCGCATTTTAGTCTTTTAAACTCCATTACGAAACCTTGCAGAAATGTTTCGACAAGATGTACATCCAACACCACTGCAAAAATGCCCCTTGGAAACAATAGAATGGCTGCTGAACATGTGTCTGGATTTCAGGGAAACCACACACTCCATATGTTTTAGCCAGGAAGCAACACCTGGGTGATTCCCTTCATGCCTCTGGCAGTGGGGGATGAAGGAAGAGCATGCAAGGGTATGATTCAGGAGGGGATAAGAGCTCCATTCACACCCTGTTCAGAAAAGAAGTATTTTAACCCAGCACCTCAACCCTGATGCCCCAGGCAAATTCCAGTTTGGACTACTGCATCCTGCCCACCTAAAATTCCTCTGGGCAGTTCCTTTCCCCTTTCCCACAACAGTGAATTGTGTGTTGTGCTACTAGCAGACAAATAGTTATCAATCTTCTCCCTGAAAGCCCAGTGCATTTCTGTAGTGGGAGAGGAATGCAGAGATGCATTTCGGAGATGCAAATGGTAGAGCTGACAATCACATATTAATCTGTTGCAACTGCCTGCAGGGTTTTTAAGTCCAAAAACTGCCTGCTAAGTCAGATACAGCAATCATGCTACTGGGAAATTCCACGTTTCAGATACAACCAAAAGCAGTAATTCTGCAGGATTGATGGCACTAGGAAAGCCTACATATTGCCAAAATGATAAACAAAATAATGTTGCTCTCCACAGAAGATGGAAAATATCCCTTGCTGCAATCTACCCTCCTATGGAGAACAGTACTTCTAACCAAACAAACAAAAAACCACAGTGATGTTTAAGGGAAGACTATAAAACCGCACACAAGTTCAAATGCACCTACTGGATACACCAGAATACATTATAAAATCTCTTTTGTACCCAGTGAAGTAAAGCTTTGAAATGTTACCCAGCTAACATAGCAAACCACAGAGCCCACCAATGAACCTCTGCTCACCCAACAATTTAGCTCTTTACCTCTTGGTGATCTGAGTAGGATCCTGTAGGCCTGGATCCAGTTCAAAGATCTCATTATCCAGCAGCCTTCGGAGTGTCACATCTGCCAGTTGCTCCATGATCCTGAAAGCCTCAGTGATATTGAGGAACGTGGAGAAGTCGCGCTCTTTATTTGGGGTGGTGACACGGACCGTGTCTGTCATGAAGACGTTGGAGGTTCTTTCCAACTTCTGGACCTCAACCCAAGGAATGATCAGTTTCACTGACATCAGAGAAAAAAGGCAAAAGTGGGTTGGAAACTCTGCTTACTTTTTTCAGACTTGGGAAATAGGCAAATTAGGAATGAAATGCAAACATTTCGGAAGAGACCCATTTTTGCAGAATAAGTCCAAGCAAAAGCTGAAATGCCTGTTACTGCTCTACCTCCATTCTCTCCCACTCCAAGAGACTGCCTTTCTCAGAATCTCTCCCTCAAAATTTAACTTCTTTTCATACAAAGTGCTGGTCTGGGGAGTTCTGCCTTTGCAGAATACCTGCCACACGCTGTGCTCTACCTCCTTTACAAGTCACTTCTGCAGCCTGCTTCATTACTACCAGAAGAAACAGTTTGTTTGAAGAGCACGAAGGTAACAGGGAAAGGCTCTGTAATCTAGAAATAAAACTGTAGGCAGGTGGAAAACCAACTACAGGCATGGTACTTTAACTTTTATTTTAAAATAAAGCTAACAACTTCCATACACAAGGAAGCTTTTACACATGGACATTTTTATAGAGTTTAGTTAGTGCTACAAACAGGGTGTTCAAAAACAAAGAGTCTAGGTTTGGGGATCTTCCCATTTTGGTTACTTTTTACTGAAAAGGTGCACAGCCAAATTTGTCCTAAACATTAACTGCAGCTGGACTTGCTCATAGCAAAGAAAAAGCGTAGGACACTGTTCTCTGTACTTAAATATTGCCGAGGCATATAAACACAAACAGTAAAAAGAATCAGCTTATTCTAGATAACCACTGCAGGATGTTACTTGCCTCTCCCATATGAATCTCTGGGTTGAAATTAGGCTGAAAGGACTTTAAAATAGATTAAATTTCTTTTTAACAACTGTTGGAAGCTTCCCAGGATTCTCTGTGCCAATAATATCAAGAATACACCCCCTAACATCCCTAGCAGGTCTCCTGATGCCAATAAAACAATAAAAAAGGCTGTAATAACAAACATTGTCATATATATATGATACTTATCCACAATCATTAATTACCTGCGGAGCTACCCTCAGCAAGGTTTCTGTCCTACATGAACCACAGCTGTCAAGATTATTTGCAGATTACATTTTTTCTTCCTTAAATAAAGCACAGCTGTGTCAACATGCACAAACTGTTGCGAATGGTCATAAAATCATCTGTACCAGAACAGCCAAGGGAAGAAAGATTGAATAGCACCATAGCAATAGCACTATTGTTCAAGCAGGTCAGCATCACATAGGCTCTACAGTGTTGGTTACAGAAACAGCACAGCGGATTGTAAGGGGCCCAAACAACTGATGAAAGGTACAGAGTCTTCAAAGTCTTAGAAAAACACAAGTTTAATTAATAAATATTAAGAAACCTTGGCATGCCCTTTCAAGAAACCCGGTGTTCTCAGCCTCTGAAATCCTGCAAATACTTCATGGCTGAGATAAAAGGGGACTTGTCCGGGAAAAATTGTTCCATGGAGTTTATGCTCACATAAGCCAGAAGTTAATTTTATGAGAAGCTGAAAACAGGTTCCAATACTGCATTCCAGATCATCTCAACATAAAATAAAACAAGGGGAAGAAGACAAACTTGCCAGAAGCATAAGACTTAATGCTCTGCCTATAAACAGACTGCAGTCTAAAATCTGGGGGGGATTTTTAGAGTTAAAACACATTTAAGAAATATTTTTATTGCAACCCATATATTGGTTTTTCTTTCATATGATGTATTGAAGAATGCAATAAATGCAATCTCTTGGAAAGATTTTCAAGAGCAGATTTAACCAGATTTAATTTCTGTTTGCTACCTGACAAAAAAAGAGACAATGAATCACTTGTTCTACATATAATCAGCATCAGCTTCTCAAATAGTAACAACCAGAACCATGGTAAATCTGGATTACTCGATGTAATATAAGTATTTTATAAATGTGACAAAATACTATCTTTGAAACAGCAGCAATTTTCCTTATCAGAATCAAAGAAATGGAAAGCATGTCAGCACATAATGCTTCCCACTGAGCTATGGAAACTTGTTTAACATAACCAAAAAAACCATCAGGTTCTTATTTCAGATTTCCATGCAAATGCACGGGAACACAAAGGCAATGCAACTGGCTGCCATAGAGAATGAGTGGTGCGTTTTCCACAGTCAAAATGAAATTTGCAAACATGTCGTTGTTTGTGGGGGTTTTGTATTTTCATAATGAATTATTATTAAGAAGAAATGAGAAGTGATTTCTTTTTAAATAATACAGCTTGATGTTGTACTTGCAGTATCATTTAACAACCTGTGGCATTGCATAAACAGTATTTTTGGAGAAATATAAAGGGTTCCTCTCTCTCCCTCCTCCTTCTCCCATTATCTATCATTATTAAGCATTGGTTCTGCTTTGTGTGCTTTGGCCGACTGGATATATCAGATCTAATTGGAGAAAGTTTGCAAGAAGAAATTATTGAGAAAGGATATTATTTAATACTAGCCAGCAAAAAAGGAGATTAAACAAGAACTCTGATGTCTTGTATGTTTCAAGAGATTCCATTCCAGTCTTCCCAGCAAAACTCAGCTTCTTTTTTTATAACAAATAACAAACATTTTAAATCTAACTCTGCCACCTTTTGCAAACACAACAAAATAATTGGTCTGAAATAATACCAGGGCAAAAAAGGACCTCTAGCTCTAAGCATGTCTTTGTATGTTTTAAGTCTTCGAAGCTGCCAATTACTATCTTTCTTATCTTTATATTAATGTACTTTATTTTTGAACCTACAATTTTATTTGACTAGCCATCCCAATATTAAATCGAGACAGTAAATGGTAAAGCTCTTGCTGTATTTATAGCAGTACAGGCTTATATTACTGTTCTTGCTGAAGTTCTGGCAGGATAAACAGGGCTTAAAACGTGCAGTTCATGCACAGTCTTACTAAACAAAAAAAAGCTATAGAATTTAAATGGCTACATTCATTTTTATCATCTAATATCTATTCAGACAAGCATTTCATCAAGCCTTCCTCTGTAGAAGAACACCTTGATGAAAGCCTTACAGCTCGCTGAACAGTCTGAAGGTCTAAAAACCCCAGGACACACTCCCTGTGACCTTCCTGCACTGCTGTTCAGAAGCACAAAGGAATCCCTAAATTGCTGTTGCTTTCCCTTAAAAACTCTGCATTTTCACCTGGCTTTCCAGGACACAGCCTTGTTATGTTTCCTGGGCTATTTTCAGGCAGGCAGCTGGCCCTAGCAGCCCTTCCCATGCTGCTGGGCATCAACAGCTTTGCTTCCTTGCCTATGAGGGGGACCCATCCTCACTCACCATTTCTGGCACTAAAAGTCTCTATTTCAGAATCTGTAGAGATCTGTTATGTTTTAAGGCTGCTTCACCATGGCAAGGAAAAGAAGCAGATAGCAGCTGTATCTGCATGCCTCATTTTTATTACTGGATTCATACTAAAACATAAAGGCTGAAGTGAATACTAAATTACACAGGATCTTTCAGCTGAACAACAAAAAACCCCTCAGAAACTAAACTTCAGAGGTGAAATAGGCTTTTCATAAAAATCCTAGCTACTTTTAGCTTGAAATATAGTTATATTTATACCTCTCCCTATCACTAAATTTCTTACACATTTACACTTACATTCTTTGCCCAGGAAGAAGGAATAAAAGCAGAGGTGATTGATGCTCAAATAAAGCCAGCCTTGCCGAGGAACTTTTCCTTTCCAACAGCAACAGGAATAATAGGTGATCAATTTCTCTGCTTCAGGGAAATTAAATCTGGATTCAAATTTCACCAGGGCTTCCCGGAACTTCTCAGGGTCTTCCTCCTGCTCGGCCAGCTTGCTGCTGGTTTCCTCTGCAATCAGCGCCTGAGTCCATAACGAGATAATGTATCAGGACAAAGCTATGGCATTCACACTCCAGCAAGCTGCTACAAGCTCACCTATTCAAATTTTGGTAACACAACTCTGTCTTACAAGGAAACTCAAGTTGATTTGCAGTTGTCACAAATGGAGAAATTTCTCAGGTGTTTGCATCTCTCATACTGAATTCATTCATTCTGAATGCTTCCAAATCGTGCTTTCTAGGGCCCTTTTTTTTTGCTATAACTTTTTCAATGCCTTGCAGAAACATCTATTTACAATTTCACTGTGGCTTATGAATGCTGTCATTTGGTGTATACAGAACAAAGGTACTGTAACAACTGTGTGCATTGACCAGTACTATTTTCCTATGAAGAAGCAATGCAGTGACATCTGTCAGCAACTTGTAACATGCTTGGAACCATAAAAAACATGGTCTCAAGAATATTTACATAAATATAATTAAGTGATCAGAATGTGAACAGTGCTATTACAGCAAGGGAGTTAAGTATCATTCAGACTCAACTGCATGTTACAGCACCTGGTATAATTTGCAATTACCAAGCAGTCCTACTATACCAAAAGTCCACAGCAGAAGCAGGGGGTCCAAAACCTGGATTTAACAATAACTAATGAAACCTGAAGAATTTTAAGTATGTGCTGTGCTGGGTAACAGCCACAGCATTACCAAGAGAGATTAATTGTATTTGAGCCTTTCAGTGCCCTTAGACAAAGCTCAGGATAAACACTAAGATTTGCACAGTGATGTTTTGCCTCTTTGTCCCCTTATTCCCCAACTTCAGAGCCCCCTGAGATCACAGCAGCAAGGTTGAATTTCACCAAAACCATTATTATTCCTACAGATTTCCCAGACCAATACAAATGGATACTGGGGAAGAGCACCTCATTAAAACTCTTAGTAAGGAAAAGCTTGCAGCAGGACCTAAGTACAGTGGTCACCAGCAAACCTGGACCCCGGACAGCCATCACTGAGCTCCTCTTGGAGCTCCTCAGGACACCAGGCTTTCTGAGTTTTACTGCACGTGCCATTGTTATTTTAAATGTGGTCATCAGTCACCAAATTCCTTTACTTTTAAAATTCTTTAAGCATCCAAAAGGATGCTCATTTCTGCAAGCCTGTGTCAAGCCATAACCCTCACTGCAGTGCCCTGCCATGACTCCCATATCTCACAAAGCCACCATCAGTTTCTATGCCAGATGTATATGATGCAGGTGATACTAAATAGGGCCTTGTTCCCTGTCCCTGTGCTCTGGGGACTGCGTGTTTAAAACACAACAGGAGGTTTAGAAGGACAAAACCAGATATGAATGACAACAGCTTCATGACATCACTTCTAACAAACCCGTAATCATGCAAGAAAGGGTGAAAGTAAGATAATTTCCTTACCTTCACTTTCCCTTTCACAAAACTAACAATATCTTCTTTATTGTCAAACACAGACAAAGTATGGAGCAAGTTTTGTTCCAGCCATTCCCAGTGCTGATTTATCTCCTCTGCAGTAGCACCTAGAAAAGCAAGAAGTAATTTACTGAAATTCTTCCTATGAAATAAAATTGAAAGGAAGAAAAGAAAGTAATGAAACACACTACTTCATAAATTCATTATGAGAAACTGAACTTTCAACCTCAAAAATTCTTGGTAGCAAACAGGTCAAAAAGGTCTCATTCACAGCAGTATAGTTAGAGAAAAACAAAAACCTCATTGTTTTACAGAATTAGTCTTAGTGCTTTTAGTTTTATCTTCTCAAACACTCCCAGCCAGCAAATGCTGCATTAAAAGTCAAAGCAGAAAAAAACAGCAAAACTTCATCCTGAGCTGCCAGAGTGCAGCTTATTCTGACACCACGTTCTTAAGCAGCCACTGGAACCTTTGATTTACGTCCTGTTCCCAAAAGTTCCTGATCTTCCTCTCTCCCTCCCTCAGTGTGCACATGCATACACACACCACACTCACACATACATGCACACCCTTTGAAAGGAATACACATGGTCATGATCTGCATCTTATTTGAAAACCTCTCTGAAGTACCTAGCATCAAAGAGTTTGGTTCAGCAACACCTGAAGAGTCTCAAGAGCAGTTTGGGGAAGAAATACACTGAACACAAAATCTTGGACAAATAAAAATTTTCACCTCTTTAAGGCTTCCTTCTCTAAGCATATATTTGAGGGTTTTGCTGTTGCTTTAAATGCAATGCGTTCACACTAACTCCAGAAGTAATATTTGAGTCACCACCTATTTGCTTTGGCTCTTTCTGCTTGAAACTGAACTGTCACTGCACAATACAATGGCACAAGAGGCAGATCAAGACAGGCAACATACAGAACAATCTGGCCCCTCCAGATCTTACTGGAGATTAAACATTATAGGATAAAAAGTAAATGCCACGAAAATTGCTTTTCCTAGTGCCTTGCTAGTGGAAGAAACAAGAGACATACAAATCACAGATGGATATGATACTGAATCTCAAATAGAAGACCCATTTTCTCAAGATTTTAACTGTGTGTACAAATAAAACCTTTTAGAGATGCAACATGTTGCCTCACAACAAAAAAAATGATATATATAGCCAAGGATTTTCCACTTTCCCCTGCTCTGGTTTCCATGCAGAATGCCAACTGGCAGGGAAACTTTCCAAGCTTTAACTTCCTTGACAGGAAGGTCTTGTGATGGAACTTCATAAATATTATTAATCAAGGTCAAACAAACAAAAAATCATGAAAGAAAAGACACTTTGATGTCCTTTGGGTAAAGTACACAAACTGTATCAATGGTTAAGAACACCAGAAATATGTTAATTTTATACTAAAATGGCTGCACAAAGCAAATAATGAATTGAATTTTTATTACTGAGCAACCTAAAAGGTACCTATTGTATGGCAGTGCTGGTGGGCTGCCTCTTGTGAAACAGGCCACGAGCAAGAAGCTTTTTACAGCAGCATCCACACTGTTCACACTGCTCCGAGCCTGGGCTCTGGCAAGTGGCCTTCTCCCACAGGGGCTCCTTATTCCTCTTCCTGTGCCAATGCTCTGCACAGCATTTTATTCCACCTTTTTACCCACCTTCTTCATGTGCCTGTGCCAAATGTAAATGCAGTCTAACCACAGCCTCACTCCTCTTAATCTCTTCTTTAAACCCCCTTTTGTCAACCCCTTTGCTCTCCCTCTCCCGAAAGCTACTTCACTTGATTGGACTTGGGTTTCTCTTTCGTCTACAACCCTTTTGAAAGGAAAAACTGTAAGTGACTACACTGAGGCTGAGGTTAACCTCTTTTTTTTCTCCTGTACTGGTATAACATGATTAACCATCTGGATTGAAACATCTCTGCCAAAACAGCCATGCTGGGCAGGGGCCAGACTTCCTAGCAGCCCTCATTGATCTGCCAAAGTCTGTAACACAGATCTGACCCTTACACATATATTATCATTTAAGCCTACAGCTCCTGGAACAGAGGACTGCCAACATACAATTACAAAATGTCATTTTAATTAACTGCCTAATGACATGATGATCATCCCTAATGAAGTTACACCAGGACTGGCAGGAGCTCCCGGAGCTGCTCCTTGTCTTTGCTGTATTATACAGCAGGGACCTTAATTTGACTCACTGCTTTCCCAAACCCAGTAACAAAACTCTTAACATCTTGTTTGAGCAAAGCACCTTGCTCAGACAGGCATAGCTGGGCAAGCAGCAATGGCCACTTCTGCACAGGGAAAATCCTTCCAGCTTTCTCAGAAAAGGTCAAGTGATGCTGTTCCCCCAATTCCTATCGCTAGCACCAGCCAGAAACAACTTCTGATGCCACAGTTCTTCATTTCTGCATGGCAATGGCAACCATGTACATCCTACCCACACAGCATGAAAAAACAGAGCCCTCTGCTTTCCGTTCTGTTGATATAAATCTCATTTTCTCTGGGCTGAGCATCCATTCAGAAGAGCCAAAGAGAATTTTAGAAAACATTAAATCTGATAAGTTTATGTCAACAAAAATCCCAAACCATTCCAACCAGACAAATTTTTTATTTATAGTTCCTTTAATATAAAACACCTATGGACATTAAGACACTGGACAGGGCAAGGATCAGCCCCAGAAAGGAATTTACATATATTCAAATGATCAAAAAGCCCATGACCGCAACACTGGGTTTACTTTCCCAGTGAAAGCCACCTGACTTCATAAAGGACTGTAAGCCTCTGATGACCATAAACACAAAGCTCTTAAATTCCCCCATGAGATGGCATTGTTTAAATATAAAGAGGATGAGGTAGGGATAGATGCAACTGCACAGAGCAATTGCAAAACAAAGAAAACCTAGCCACAACAAAAATAGCACAGACTTTATGCAAGCTTCTTCACACAGATCTGGCACAGGGAAGAATTCCCAGTATTAATGGGGAACATGCAGAGGGATCTCTGCTGAACTAAGGAATAAATGCTGAATGAGAATGTACAGAGGAACGGGACCAAATATATAGATTGCCCCTTCCATTTAAAGGACTTCCATATCAAACACTATCAGCAACATGTCAACAGTTACATTACCTAACTATTCATGGCTTGATATATGTAAGAAAGGGTAGGGTAGAACATTTTCAATTAGAAAGGATGTACAATGGCCATCTAGTCCAACTGCCTGACCACTGAAGGCCTGACCAAATGTTAAAAGCACATTGTTAAGGGCATTGTCCAAATGCCTTAAACACTGATAGGCTTGAGACATTGACTGCCTCTTTAGGCATCCTGTTCCAGTGTTTTGACCATCGTCTTGGTAAGAAATGATTCCTAAAGGTCGAGTCTAAACCTCCTTTGGTGCAGCTCTGAACCATTCCCAAAGGAAAACCTGCTGTAAATTTCAGTGCTAGGATTTTATAGGCTGGAAAAGAAGGGATAAGAACAGCCCTGCAGACTGGCCAACCAAGAACAGTTTAATGGAACAAGAGCACTCAGATGGTCCTTTACTGTGCTGTGGCAAGGTTACTGCAATTCACATCGTTATCACTCTCCTGAAGAGGAGCTCGACCTTCAGAGGTTGCAGAAACACTGCAAAAGGGATTAGTGCACAACAGACCAGGCAATTAGACATTTCCCCTGGACAACTTTATCTCCTAAATCATGTAGCATCTTCCAAATGTTCCAGTCATATTTCATTATACCAACTGCGGGAAGACATTTCATGGTAAGCAAGTGAAAACCTAGACTGGTGAAAGCCTAGACTAAGTAGTTTCTTGCTGTAAGGAACTATTACTGATGTAGGAAAAGATACGCTTATGAACAGACCCACACTACTTGCAGAAGAGAGAAAATTAGTATGTAACACCCTCAGCTAAACAGGCTTTCTATAGAAATTCAATGCTCCTAGTTAACACTTTTTCATAAATTCCTATTTGGAATTTTAACCAGAGATTAATTTGGTAGTAAAACAAGCTATAGGCAATAGCTTTCCGCACACACACTACTAGCTGGGGTTACCTTGAGCTTCTGGACATGCAGGACACTGACCATGCTCAGAATCAGTTTGGGGTTTTCCGTCTGTGACTCACCAATAGCTATGGCCCAGTAAACTTCTGATCCATTCAATAACTCACCACATGCAATGGCAGAGTAACCTGTGAGCCTGGAACTTGGAGTAAAAATTCGAAACGGAGCAACACGTGCGTTAGAGTCTAACACGGCATCCAGGGCACCAACCAGGCGACCTGCAAAGAAGAAGGAGTGAGGGAAGAGAATTAGCACCAACTTTCACTTCTTCTGCCAGCAAGTCTTTTCATGTCTGAAGCCGTAAAATTGAAATATAGAACATAATGATAATGATCCCTCTTCATTTTGTGCTGTGATTTACAGATGCTCGAAATGTGAAAGGCAAACCAAATTAGAAGATCAAAAGCATATAGAGATATTTGTGTTTCCGGTTTTGCCTCATATATATGTATATAACCACAGAATTGAAGTGGAAAGACCTGAGGGCACCTTAAGAAGTTACCATTCCAGCTCTGAAGCTGGCTAAGTATAACACCTATGCCATAAGTGGTGTTTGTCTAACCTGTTCTTCAAAACCTCCCACAACCAAGATGCAACAACTTCCCCAGCGAGCCTCTTCCTCTTTTTCGTTAAGTATTCTTACAGAAGAAAAACTACCCCAAACAAAGAAGTCAGCCACCACAATCTTAAACTTGCTTGCTGGAAATTAATCCTTCCCTGGAAGAGAGCAATTAGCCACAGGCATTTCTGATATGCTTGACATAGAATCATAGAATCATAGTATCGTTAGGGTTGGAAAGGACCTTAAGATCATCAAGTGCCAACCCCCTTGCCATGGGCAGGGACACCTCACACTAAAGCATATCATCCAAGGCTTCACACTGAAAAAGTGTCAGCATGGTTGCCCACTCTTTAAATGATTTCTCTTTCTTCCTGAAACCCAAATCACCTCATCTCTTCCTTATGGATCATGTTTTTCAAACAGCTTATTGAGCTTAAGCTGGAATCTCTCCAGCTCATCCCTAAGCATAACACTCCACTGGACATGATGCTGCTCCTAGTGAAGTTTTAGCCATAAGAAGAGTGGAAAATCTCCTCCTGTTTTTTGCATACACACCACTGTATCCAAGAAAGCTTTCAGCAGTAACCGCTGTAAATTGGCACTTCAGATAAATACAGGCAAACTCATTTTGGAGAGTTGGAGCAACTGCTGCCCCCAAACAGACATTCCAGTTCGGAGGCCAGCTGCAGTTGCTGGCCCTTCCTGCTACCCACCTCCTCATGGTCTCCCCTGCCGGCAGGCAGAGCCAAGCTATGCATGAAAAAGTTATCCAAATGCCATGATTCGCAAGATAACTGGCATACTAAAGTAACTCCTACTCTTTTTATATTCACTCCCTTATATTTCACCTACGTTTAGCGTTTGTCATTGCAGATTGTCCATCCTGCAGAGAGGGATGGCAGACAGCTATAGGTCTACTATGTTTGCGTATGTCCATTTTCCCTTTGCACATGTTAATTTCTCCAACCTGTTGTATTTTTGTTCCTTTGCCATTAACCAAAGAAAAAGGAACCAGTCTCAGCCTCCAAAAGTTTCACCAGCCTTGCAATTTTTATAATTACATTCTCCAGTTCATCACCTAAGTGATTAATGGGAACAATCACCTACAGACCTACAAAGTCCTCATCTGAAAAGACTTCTCACTTGGACAACAAACTACCACTAATTAATTTGAATATGGCACAACAAAGCATCAGTATTTTCTAGCCGAGGAAGTGTAAGAAGCTCACATGGAACAGCATCAAAAACCTTCCAAGTACAAAGAAATTTACACCAAGTACTTCCTCCTTGCATTCACACACACTGTTGATCATGCTTTCAAACCCAAGCAGAAGTTGGACACAACATGTTTGAAAACTGTACGTGAGATAATATTCAGCACCAGTTTGCTTCTCAGCTATAAATATATGCAGATACTATACACATCTATTTAAAACAGAGACCTGAATTTGGAAACATACAGTATCAAAAAACACTAAGCACGATCCTGTAACTGCAAGAAAAGGACAACAAAAATCATCCAAGTACAAAAGATAGCAAATTATCTGTGTTCACAGAAAACACAGCACCAACTTCAGCACATGTTCTTCAAAAAAGCTGGATTAAAGCCCATAAGATACCATCAAATGATGCAGAGAACGAAAACAGGGTTTAACTTTCAAATTTCAAAATACTTGAGACATTACAAGAAAGCAAAAGAAGAAGAAACTTGTGACGTGCTGGGCATGTTTTCCCCTGATGATAAATCTAGGAAAAAGATTTTGTTTTCATTGCATTAAAGTCATGGAAAAAGTCAACTAACAGTAAGTGCTACTCAAATCCCAAGAGAAAGCTCAATCATTTGTGAAATACTTTTTTTTCCCATCAGAAATCATAAAAAAAATAATAACATTAAAGTAGCTGCAAAATTTTGGTTATATTTCTTAGCCTGTGCAAAATTAATTCCTTTTTCTGTTCCTGAATAACTGACCAGAAAGGCCAATTCCTCTTCTCACTGGTTACTTCTGCTTACAATTTCTATTTTGCTTATCAACCATTAAAAGTTTCCTTCTTGCAAAGAAAAAAAATCACCTCCCTTATCTAAACTACCCATAGCTAACATATTAACTAAGGATGACAAAGAGGAGCCGGAACTAAGAATCAAAGAGAAGAAAGAGCAAGGTCACTGGGATACCTGCCAGAGTAAAGCCCAAGTGGCCTGGTCCCACTATGAGGGCTTCACTAGGGCACAGCAACCCCACACCTATACCACTCTAAGCCAATGCTGTGGTTGACATCCTGTCCTATCCCACCTCTGCCAGAAGGGTTTGCAGTGGGGTTGCTCCAGAAGGCACATAAGGAGAGCAGGGGAACATGAAAGCAAGTGCTATTGAAGTCAAGTAAGCACCAAGCATGAGTCCTGTCTCCATGTCTGGGTCTCATCCTACCCCCCAGACAAGGCCACCAGCCATCACTGCAGGCTGTGCAGCAGTCCCCCTGATCATCATCTTCATTTTCTGCTGCCAAACACAGAGCACTAACCTTTTTTGGCAGGAGCCCATGTCTGTGATATAGCACCTGCCCTTCTGCAGTGGTTCAGCTGCACATGAAGTTGATGCTTAAGTGCTGAAACATAAAGGAGAGACTGACAGAGGCAGAGGGGGAGGAAAAAGGGAATTACTAAGAGTGCATTTGCAGGAGCATGAAAAGGATTAATCACTAATAAATACACCCAAGCCTAACATGATGATTTAGTTGAAAATGTAGTAGCATGAAAATTACTCAAACTAGAGGCAGAATTTTTCCAGTGTGAGCTGGCTCCTTTGGAGTAACTTCTGAATCACAATACCTGTGTTAGGCTTCTCACTGAAGCATGGAGAAACAAACAACTTAAGTCCCTGAACACACAAAAGAAAACTTTACACAGTACACTGATTTTGAAACCCACTTTGAAACACACCTAGCTTGTGAGCAAGCACCTTCCTAATAATAAGACCTTGTTCCACTGAAGGGGCTCTTATACAATAAGGTCTGTTTATAAAATAAAAGGGTCTCTGACTCTCAGGTACATATAAATTATAGACAGGATCCCTGGCTCAGACACTGATCCATTAGCATGCTCTCAGTAGGATGCAGCAGACCTCTTTCATATCACAGGCAACACTGAAACCATTTATACTACAGGACAGTCAAAAATTAAAAGGAAACAGAAGCAGAAGCAGGGGAAAGAGAAGAGCTGCTACACTGGTTTCCCTCCCAGAATTCCCATTGTTTATCTTTTGACTATATATGGGTCAAGATTTTTGGGAAGCACTTAAACCTAAGTGCCTCTTTCCCTTTAACAAGCCACTCCACCAACTTCTCATCCGCTTTTTGACCTCCCAAGATGCAGAAGTATTTCAGGAAAGCAGTTAACTGTGCAGTAACTGCACTAAGGAAAGCTGCAGAAGTAGGTTTGCAAAGCCCCCTGCTAAGGACCCCTGGCGGAACACGGCAGGGTCCTCAAAAAGTCCAAGTTTCTTCATGCAGAAAGAATACTCCCAGGGTAAAATTCCTATTCCAGTGTCAGGTGTAACGTATACTTGTGACAAAAAAGGAGGGGAGAACAGAAGAAGTGGAAACATACATTCTCCTACAGAAATTATATGCCTCTCCACAGTAAATCAGATCACACGTTAGCTGCAAGCTGCATTTCAGGTAGAGGGAACATCTACCTGCACTTTTTCAGAGGTAAGTAAGTCTATAAAACAAACCTGGAAAACTCACCACAAACCCCACACTGTACTTGGTAGTTTTTATTTCATCGAAATATCTACTTTTGTGCACACTGTGTGGCTTCAATAGTGGAAACTGGAATACCTCCAAGTAAACCAGACTGTTGCACTTCTAATTGCAAATCCAATTTTATCAAATGTACATGCTTATTACAGACGCAATAACACAAATAAACTGAAGCACAGAAGTTAGCAAGGAACCATTTCAAAATCTGCAACAGGTTGGGAGTGCCTCCCCTTTACAGAGGTCAGCCTGTAACCAAATGGGATGCAATGCACATCATGCACAATTAAGTTGTTCAGCTTTTCTTCACAGAAAACAAAAATAAGTCAAGGGTATTTCGTAACGATTGGGTTCTCAAATGAACTATCACAAATGCACCACTCCTCACCTTCAGAGACATGGTTCTTTATACCCTCACAGAAAGATAAAAGGTCCCATTACAAGTTATCCAGTGTCATGTTCATAACTAATCTAGAAAAAGAAACATGTTTACAGTAAGTTAATCTAACACCAATTTCTCCTAAATGTACCTTATCTTTCAAACTAAAGAATGCAGGCTCCTTTCCTGCATCAGTCTTACTTAACAGCATAGTATTTTTCTGAGACACTGGCCAGAGGGTGATTAAAGCTGAACTCTAACTAAAAACTGCAACTCAAAAACTATCTAATATTTCCACCTTAAGGACAACACTCAAGAAACGGTCAAAAGCACTAACCATTATGCCCGGCTCAACAGCACATGAATTAAGGCACCATCTATATAGGGCAAAATGATTTCTGCTTACCTCCACCATATTTTAAAGACCTTAAAGGGAAATTTCTCAGAACTACTCAAATGCCTTCCCATAAATGGGGTGGTCACTTCAGCAGTTAAGCCATGCTGTAAGGCACAGGGACTTGGATTGATCACTTAAGAGCTCAGGACCAATTATTTAATAAAACCCTCAAAAAAGAAAAAGGCAAAAAGACAAAGCTGATATTAATTTTTTAATTACTATTATTATTAAATGTTACCCTTATAGTTTTACTTTGTTTTTAAATAAGATATCACAATCAGTGATTGTGGCTTCTACAATTAGACAGGAAGAATTCTGATGACATGTTTAAAACCTGGGGAGCAGCAGAAGAGGTGTGCACCTGGAAGCATCTCTTCCCACCCATGTGCCACAGCCCTGAACCTCCTAAACCAAGTGCTTACATCCCCTCTCCCAAAACCAAAGGGGTCACACCTGTGTCTCCTGTACCCTGGGGAACAGCTTTAGCCACTGTACAAGCAAACTGACTGCTGCAGAAGTTTGAAGCAGAGAGGAAACTGTCCTTCCACTTCTCCTTGGTCTACTTGGAGTAAAGAAGAGACTTGAGGTTTCCACTTCACCTCAGAGCAGCACATCTGGACAGATGTGCCACAAAGCCTGCCTTGAGAATATCTGCCAATAGAGCTCTTCTGGGAAAACAGGCAGAGGACCACCACAGTACCTAGACCCAAACCAGTGTGCCAAGATGCTCGGCTCCTCCAAAGCAGAGGCTGCTCTCAGCTGCAGGCACCCAGCACTTCCAAGTCAGGGAAGTGGGCACGGAGAAGTCCCTAGGGCCTGTAGTGACTCCTGCTCTACAAAGGCCTGCAGAGGAACAGTTGGTGGCTGTGATCATCCATATCGTGCCAAAAGTTTGTTTTAAATACTCCTACCTTTTTTTTTTCAGACTAGGTTATTTGTGTAAGACAAAACCACCAAATTGAAGGATTAATGATTACAGCCACAGCTCAGTATCCTGTCAGGCTCTCACCTCAGTGCAAAGCCATGAAGTGTAAAGCATGCCTCTGAATTCATAGAATCACAGAATGGTTCGGGTTGGAAGGGACTTCCAAAGCTCATCCAGTTCCACTTCCATGGGCAGGAACACCTTCCACTAGACCAGGTTGCTCCAAGCCCCATCCAACCTGGCCTTGAACACTGCCAGGGATGGGGCAGCCACAGGTTCTCCGGAAAACCTGTGCCTGGGACTCATCAAGCTCATAGCGGAAGAATTTCTTCCTGATACCTAATCTCAATCTCCTTCTGTCAGTTTAAAGCCATTCCCCCTTATCCTGTCACTACATGCCCTTGTAAAAAGTCCCTCTCCAGCATTCATCCTCAGGAGCTCACTGCTGCTCTTCACTGCTGCTTGCTATCTCTGCCCCTCCATCAGAAAGCTGGGGGCTGAAATTAAAACCAGCCCCGGATGCAGAAGCAGGACTATGACAAAACCAATACTTCACTCAGAAGCAGAAAGCTGGGAAGTGTTTTTTAACAGTACAGGTTGCTTCCCAGGTGATGCAGTTTTGCAAGGAGAGTAAATAGCTGCAAGAGGCACACTAAGCTGCTCAGGCATGATAATTGGGAGAAAAGAGCAAATCAAACAATTCAGATGATCACAAAAATAAAGTTGAAGTTTTGGTGGGTTTTTTTTTAGGACAGTGAAATAGAACTGACAGCTTCAATAAAGCAGAATTAATCTCGGCTCTTTGAAGCAGAGAACAACTCCATATCCTGAATCCTAATTACACGTCTTCACATAGTTCCCTCCAACTCACAATGATTGCAAACAATCAGTATCACAACAGCCATGGTGCACAGCAATTAGCCACGCTACAGGAGGCTAACAAACTGTCTGAAGAGCAGCCACCACCAGGCAGCAGGACACGTGGATGTACCCATTCCCTGGCCCCCACTATCCCTGTGCTCCAGCTGGAGCAGAAAGGCAGTTTTCATACCAACCAGGATAAGCTCAGCCTGCAAAAAGGCATTCCCGGATGGCACCAAATAGCAGGGGTTGCTCACCTGTCTATGCAACGCATCTCAGGAGCTCTCCATAGGACCAACATCCTTGCTGAAAAAGGGATGGAGCGGTTATGAACCTGGCTTCCACCAGGAGCCATAACTGGTGACCACAACCCCATGGCTGGCGCAAGGCAAGACCCAGAGCTGAGATGCACTGAGGATTATCACTGGCTTCACCCTCACCTCTTACAGCCCTGTCAGACAGCACCACTCATCCCACGGGCACTGGGCATTACAGGCTGGGGTGGAGGCTTTTGAGCAGCACCAAGGTAGGATATGGCCCAGGACAGTAGTCATGAAGTTACTGCTGGCCAGCAGCAGCCACCAGCATGAATGTTTGGGTACACCTCTAGCTCTTTCATTCAATCCTTATTTGATTTGGTTTCTCTAAGAGTTCAAAACTCAGATGTTTAACAAGTCACTATTTTCACCTGGGCCACCCTAAAATCCATGGGTTTGCTGCATAAAACCACCGTCAGTTATGCAAGGTCACTAATAACAGCAGCTTTACACCAGCCACACTGTCTTCACTGAGTTTTGCAAAACTATATAGACAGGATTTGATACAACACAGCACCCATGAGAAATTATTTCTTATTAGGCTTCCCCACAAAGATTAACCCTGTAGAACTTATGTGTGCAAGTACATAGCAAAAAAGGATGGAGGACTCCTCCAAGGGCTATAGAAAGGCTGTGTTTCCTTTGTGATGATAAGGGCTCATCCTACTTGAAGATAACCACAGACAACATTAGATTTCAACATAAAGACTTAATGCTCCAAGCATTTATTCACCTGGGTAAATACCAATATTCAGGCCCTTACCTTACTTCCAATATGGGTTTTGGCAGACCAAACACTGCCACTAAGTAAACTGGTTCCAGTGCTCCAGAGAGACTAGGCATAACGAAGTGAGAGGATCTGGGGCATTTCACTGTGGACATCAGTGTCCTATAGTCCTCATGACTCCTGCATCCTTGAGTGTGATGATGAGAACCTGTTCCTTTATTAGACCACTGCATGGGAAACAAAAGACCACACCAAGGAAAGAGAAGTGAGCAGAACCATGTCCCTGCTCTCCTGAGATGCTAGAAACTGCCCCGCGGCCTTGGGGACCAGCAACTTCTCCTTGCCCTGCTTCCCTATGGGCCATTTCCCCATGCGGGCATGCTGCCACTGCAAGGCTCTCACAGCTGCTTATCTTAGTCCTCTGCCTTCAGTCCAGGTCAGGCCAAGCCTATTTTTATAGCCCCAAAGGCTGCACAGCCAAATGCTTCAATTCTCACGTTACAAGTGAAAATACCTGAAACTATTTTCCACCTGACAATGGAGGAGAAGCTGGGACAGTAGCTGCTGCTGCAGCCCTGTAAACTACCCAGACACAGGGCACTGCCTGGGGCAATACACAAAAAGTCTCTAATTTTTAGTGGGTGATGCAATAACACTGAGGAGACCAATCCAGTATTGAACTGTGCCACCACAGACATACTCAATGATTTTATAAAGAAGACATTTTCCCTATGAGGGTGATGAGGCACTGGCACAGGATGCCCAGAGAATCTGTGGCTGCCCCATCCCTGGCAGTGTTCAAGGCCAGGTTGGACGGGGCTTTGAGCAACCTGGTCTAGTGGAAGGTGTCCCTGCCCACAGCAGGGGGGTTGGAACTGGATGAGCTTTGGAAGTCCCTTCCAACCCGAAGCATTCTGTGATTTTCCTGCCTTTTTCTGTGCCATCTGGCCTTCAGAACATGAAAATAAAAAGCCATTATAGCTGTTCACTTAATCAGTGTTGCACAGGCTGGCGGTCACCCTCTGAGCCCCATCTCTCCATACAGAGGTACATCCTCCTCTTTAATACAAGGATTTAACCCAATGTTAGCATTTCAACACAAGCATCTGTGGTTTTGCTTTATCCATCTCAGCATGGCTGCTCCTTAGGAGCAGGAAACCCACCCCAGAGAGGCAAACAGAGGGAGCCAGAGCAGCACACACAGTTCAGAAGGCAGGAACTGGGGTGCCTGGCTTTGAAGGCAGGAGCCTGGACCTCCTGCCCTATCCCTCCTTCCCACTCATGCCTCTTGGAAATACGCTGTAATGGAGAAGCCACCCTCTTGGGGAAGAGCTTATATGCATGCACTCTCCTTAAAAAATGTTACAGTAAAATAAGGAGATAAAAAATAAAAGGAGAAAAAACCCTGCTGATCTGAATTCCAGTTCTGGGCAAGGCTAGATAACATTTTGACAAGATTCCAAGCTTTCAGTAAAGTATTTGGATTTCCCCCTCTCCTTGTGCAAGCCTTCAGAGAGCTCTTCCTTAAGAAAACAAAACCATGAATGCAGACAGTGAGCATGAACAATATCCTTTATTAGCATCATTACTGTGGCATCTTCCTCTCCACAATCCACTGCATTAAAATAAAAGCACTTCTTCCCCCCCCCCCCCCTTTATTCTTCTTAATCAGAGCTCAGATTGAGCCTTTACCTATTAGCATCTCCTTGGTATCTTGGACAAAAAGGCAAGCTGTTTTGAAGATGGTATTGGAACAGATCGTTTAATATGATCCTATGAATATAATATGCATTTTGCCTTTCACCCCTCCCAAATGTAAAGAAGTTTATGAGGATATCCATTTCATTCTCTACAAAAACATCAAGGTCTTCAGGGTGTATTTGACACTCCCTTGTTACAGTGTAATGAACAGCAGCAAGGTAGATGGATCCCCTGTTTAAGTCACAGGAACCCCCAAACCTCTGTGGTCCCTTCACTGCCTCTCACTGAAATACACTCTATTATGAAATCATTTACCCAGACTTTTGGAGATGTACAGGGCTACTAAAAGCTGATGTATTTATGATGATTACAGTACTGCTTGGACTCCAGAGTATGAAAGAGTAGCAAAAGATCTTTTGCTTTTTTAATTTCCAGAAAAAGCCATTGTCAATAGCCTTTTTACAGTATGCATTAAAAAATAAAATCCAAGACAAGGGAAAATAAGGATGAGAACTTTTATCATGTAACTAGTCACATCTCCATGCACAACCAAGAGGTACTCTACAGATCAGTCCAAAAGCTACCACCCTGCAAGAATTTTACTTAGAAGAAATAAAATCCTGAGATGGGAGTTATTCCAATTGCTGGCATATAGCTCAAGGAAGTGTATTTATCACACATAAGCACATTTATTTTTATTAAAGGAATAATAAAGGTCAGATCCATATACAGAAGATGCTTCTTTTTGCCAGTGTATTAAAGTTGTGAACCATAAAGGTTATATGAGATGAAGGAGAAATCAATTTCTTTTCAAAATGTTCATCCTCTGCAAGTTGGAAATGATGTAAGACCTTCATCCTGCTTAGAAAGTGCCCTTTCATCCAGCTGAAAATGAAGGCTGGGAAAATAGCAATGGAAATAACACAACTAAATTAAAAACACAAGTAAAACAGGAGCAAGACAATTTTTATTGATCTACTTCAGGCAAGCACTTAAAGCAGCACAGTATCTCAGAAAAAAATGAAGACAAAAAGCCGCTTAAAACAAGAGTTCATTTTAAAGTTTTATTTCACCTTATTTTATAAAGGGTAAATTTACAAGTATTTAGAAGAATCTTAAGTGGGTTTTTATGTACTAAGAGTGTGCGATGTGAAGTACTGTGTAAACAGCAACTGCAAAGCCAGCTGCTTGAGAAGAGTGGAAAACCACTCTCAGTCCAGTGCTTGTGATGAAATCATTCCTAACACCTCCCAGAACAAGTGGTTTTGCTGTCAAAATGCACAAAACTAATCTAATCAAACAGGAAGGTGAATGAGGCTTTCAACATCCCCTCATAAAAATGAACGTATTGATTCACATACAGACTAAATCATCGTGCAGTATTCTACCATAAGGAATTTGACTGCATTTTTTACTACTGTGACAGCATCTCAAGCTTATCATTAATACACAACCTCAGAACTAAAGATACCTGCAAGTACCAAATCTAACCAACTTCAACCTGTTAATCATGCCTACATTACAAGCCTTTTAGTGGGATAAAGAGGTCTCCAATTATGGGGAAAAAAACCAAACCCCTCGGACCAGAATCAACAGAAATTGCTGGGCTAAACTTTTTTTAAAATCTGTAAATTAAAATTAGTTTTAAAATTAATAAAAAAAATCAGTTTCTATAAAGTATTTCTAAAAATAATATCCATTTCCTTCCTAAGTCTGACCCAAAAGAGCCCTCAAGTAGAGATCCAGGTAAAGTGCTAAGCTAAACATTTACTTGAAAAGCATGTCCCTCAGGAAGACAGAAACTGGGATGACACTGGTCAGGTAATGAGGAGTTAAACACAGCCTCCATCATTTTTTTGTACCCACTGCTTGCAAGCCCAGCCTGTATTCAGTCACTGCCCTAGGAGGCAAATTAAATAACAGTAGTAAATATAGCCTCTTTCTTACAAACATCTGCTCAAAGTCCAACTGAAACACAGCACTCAAAGAAACAGATACAGAAAGAGCTTTTGTGTGAGGGATCTTCTGTAGCCCATCCTTCAGCAATTAAATCCACATAAAATATACCCTCCAGCTGTGCTAACTTACTCTTACATAATGGACAAAACGCCCTGGCAAGGAGAGAGAAGCATCCAAGAAGAAAAAAAGGCATGCAAATATGAGAATAGGGCCATAAAACATTTGCACTGAACCTACATGAGGACGTGTTGTAGGAAGACACAGGGGGGCAGCTCAAGCATAGCACCCATCCACTCTGTTTAAATCCAGTCACGTCACGGGTGGTCCCTTGCCCCATCTACACTCTACTTATGAAACCTGGTCTCCTGGGGGCTTTGTTCTGCCAATCCCACACTGGTCTGACACAGTCTGAGGATATGCAGCCTCTTCCTCCTCATTGGAGGAGCTATGAGATTCTCTTTTACCATGGCATCTGCTTTCATGTATAGGATCTTCACATCTTTGAATCTTCTACCTTTCCATCAAACATAACTGCAATGGCCAGGGTTCAAGTTACTAAGGGGAAGAGAGATAGGAGATGTTTCACTTAAGCTTTGCTTCCACAGTAAAACAAAATCTTCTAATGTATGTCTCTACAGCTTGGCAGACCATATCTGAAATATGGTAGTGCTTAACTGCCCTTTGTATCTGTCTGTTTGGAAAGGGCAGGTAGTAGTAAAAGTGTCTCTATAGCCATGTAAAGCAAAAATGAGAAGGTCAGCTTTGCACTGAAAGCAAACAGTCACCAGCAAAGCCCGACTGCTTCTCAGTGCAGGTCTCCATTTCACTTATCCCAAGTAAAAACCGAGGGAGGAGGAAAAAAAAGCTATCTATCTAACTCCAGACATGCTCTGTACTCCCCCACACTTGCTTTTTGGGTACAGGACTCTAATTTCTAAGCTCTTTTAAATGCAAACATTTCCAAACGTTTTATGAGACTGTCAGAATTCACAGTTCCCTTTGAAAACACTGCCGCAGACAGGAGCACCTTCCCTTTGCCAGCCAAGAGAGATTTGTGCAAGCCCGTGCACTGTAGATTCAGCAAAATGATTCACCTGCAACTTAACCAGAGAGAAAAGCAGTTTGTTTGGGTTAGGCTTGCAGATTTCTGCCGCAGAAAGCTCAGGCTCGAGGAGTTAACGTTTTGTGGATCTGAACCTCATGATTGCCCTGGACCTAAACCAAGCAGCTGTAAACATCTATTTTTAACTCTGAAAATTAATCCACATCGTCCTTACAATCAAAAGACTGGCTTATGACTTCCACACGGGCAGCAGGAGAAAATATGAGCATAAACACTTAACTGCTGGCAAAACTTCCATTAACTATACCAGGGCTGGCGTTTCAACAGTAACACAGTGACAACAGGGATCAACCACGCCACAATTAAGTTCTGTGCTCCTTATGACTCCGCATCTAGGAGAAGCTAAAGCAGACAGCAGTATTATCAAGTGGCAAGGGTCAATGATTCGGGAGCAAAAGGTTTTAATAAAGCAAATACTCCCTTTGAAAATAACCAACCATCCCTTCAAATATATGAGCCACTATTAAAATCCTGATTTTTAAAAGGTGCAAAACAACTTCGTCTGCTTTTAAGTAAGAATTACACTGTTAAACTGCATTAATTCTTCAAAGTATTCTCTGTTTGCATTCAGATACTGATGTCTTTGAATCAAAAGTCTGGCCCAGGTTCCTTACTCGGTTACTCTACAACATCAACGCCAGAGTAGGATAAATGCAAAAATAAGTCGGAATCCACTTTTCCACAACGCTAAACTGACAATCTCCTCCCCGTAATGCCTGTACCGGCCAAAAGCTGTACGCATACATACGACCCCATAACATATAGGGGGGAAGCCGTGCCTCAGCACAGGTCGCGGCCAGTCCCGGGGGGCACAGCCCGGCTGGGGTGCGCCCAGCAGCCCCCTGCCGAGCACAGCGACCTCGTCCCGATCCTGGCTCGCGTTTCCGCAGCCAGCTCCGCAGGGAGCGGGGCCGACCCGCTCCCTCGGCAGCTCTCCCCAGCGGGCGCCGGGCCCCGAGCTCGCCCCCGTCGTACTTAAGAAAGCCACCCGGAGGGAGGCGAGAGGGGAAGTAAAAATAGAAGTGGCTTTCGCGGTGCTGGAGGCTACAGAAGCACGAAGCTGCTCCCGAGGCAACTCGGGGGAAGGGGGGCCGCTCTCACGCCCGGCCGGCGGCAGGCTCCGCGAAGCGGTGAGATCCACGCTGCCCCTCGCCCTCCCCGCACTGTCCCCCGAGCAGAGCCGGCCAGCCCGGGGTCTCCGCCGCGGTCCGAACAAAGAGGCCGCTCCCGCCTCCCGCAGCCCGCCCCACCGACGGGTCCCCCCGTCGCGGCCAAGTTGCCGTGGGGCAGAGCGGAGGCAGGGGGGGATCCGCCGCCCGGCCCGGCGCTCCGCAGACCCCCGCGCCACCAGGTACCTGTGAAGCGGCCGCCACCGCTCTCGTGGCCCCGACGCCGCTGCAGGATGAAGTAGCCGCTGCTCTTCTGCGTGACCCACAGCTTGAGGGCTTCTTCAGCAGCACCTCCTCGGGCTTCAGCCACATCTTTCCCCGGTCCGGAGCGCTGTCGCACTCTCTGTGTCCCCCCCCCAGCGAGCCCGCCGCCCCGCCTTGCCCCCCACCCCTCACCGTTGCCACCGCGCCCGGCCCTCCCGGGTCACATCGCCCCCCGCGGGCTGCGCGGCGCGCGGA
>NW_022994247.1:0-78320 GCF_012275295.1 Melopsittacus undulatus | reverse complement strand
GAAAAAATCCTGCTCATTTAATGACTGGCATTTTCAGAAGTGCCCTGGGTATGTTTACGCTGTGTTCAGCAGCTGGGCTATAGCATGTCTAGTAGCCGCTTTACCCAGTTAGGTCAGGTGAGAAAAGCATGAAGCTCAAACTGCCATGTCTGATGAAACAGATGAATAATTAAGTTCCAAGATTTTTACAAGTTGTATCCCATGAAACTTTATATTTATGTTACTGTAACTGATCTTAATTATCAGTAAACGAAGTTTGCATGCTGCCCTTGACGAAGTCAGTGCTGAACTTGCATGACTTACAAAGGTGTTTAGGACCTAAATTTTGAAAACTGGGTGGTTGCATGGGTTTTCTCATTGCTGAATGGATTAACTCTTACCCAAGTAACTATTTTCTTTCTCAAATGAAGCCAAGCACATGGCTTCATATACAAAGCATGGTTGCAGGTACAGATTTGTTTGGTGTGTGCTGTTGGAACACAACACAGAGCAGGTTATAGTCTCATCTGAATGTAAATCAGAAGGAATTTTTTCTACAAAGAGAAACAGAGGGGAAACCACTAGAAAACTGGCACCGAGTTTTTAATGTATATTTCCTACCATTTATGAAGAATTACATTAAAAGATAAATGGGAACATGGCCATTGGAAGTTAAGCATAATAAAATTGAGTGATTTCATGTACTGTTATTATGGTAAATAATAACATATATATGTGGTATATGTTACAGTATCAGCATTAATGACTTGGTCAAGATCTGAGTTACTGTGCTGATATATTGTGCTCTAGGTTTACTGAGGTTTTGGCAAAGATTTTCTTCAAGCATCTCCTGAGAAATAACTAACTGGAAACAAATTTCGTGGCCCACTGATAATTAAAAAGTAGGCACTGGGTACAAAATCAAAAAGTCATGATTGCTATTCTGATACATGTAAAGTCTGTTAAGGCTTAAGTCTGGAGCTGGTTGTGTTTTTGAGGGTGTAGTTACCAAAATGCTAGATGTTATTGTTTTATGTTTGCACCTCTAAATAAAAAGATTGGCAATATACGCAGATTGCAACAGCTTGAGTTTAGACCATGGCAAAAGCTAGTTCTCTGTCTTACAATATAAGATAGGATACGGTTACAGTAGCTATTGAAATGCTACAGCACAAATGCTGTTTTTTACACGTTTTAGCTGAGTGACATTACCCCCCAGTAAAATTGAAACTGAAAAGCTATTTAGCACAGGGGAAAAGTGATAGGCCCAGTTTTACCTTCCTTATACATTTCTTTAAAAACATTCCAGTTATGAAATATATGAGACACATGCATTACAGGAAGCAACTTGATAAAAATCCTAATGACTTACAGTCTCCACTACTGACAATTGACTTTGATCTAACAGGAGCACTTCAGCATGGCTGGGCAGAGCACATGCACATCTCCATTGACTTTTTGATTTAGCCTCACATGTATAATCTCCCTGTGAAATTGTCGGGGTTTGGGTAGCTGTTGTACTTGTTGCTGGGGCTGGTGTAGCTCCTATATACACACATCTCACTGCTCAGAGTAACAAAGTGACATTAATGGCTTTCTTAGAAGACCTTTTATCCTACAAATAAGTAAACACATTGCAACTCTACATTGAGTTTTAACATTTCCATTCACCAAAAAATCCCTAAATTCTTGACAAACTGATACTGAACTGCATTGCTTTATTCACTAATGAAATATGGTTATTTTTATGACTAACTAGAACTGCACAGTCAAGACAAAATAGAAGTTGTAATCTGCAGCTCATAATAATGCAAGACATCTCATTAAAATAAGTGGCAAGATTAGGAATGAGATTATTAAATGCGGAAGGATTGTCAGACCTGGCTCCAATGTACAGCCTGATCAAGGACTACCCAAATTAAATGGGAACTTTAATCCACTAGCCATTAAAAATAAAAGAATTGTAATATCCTCCAGCTGAGAATGCAGGAAGAGAGACTGCATGTTTGGCAGTGCATGCATGATAAATTTTCACCCTAACTCCACCTTTCAACATCCTGGTCTTCCTAGTCTGTCTTTAAAGGTAATTGCATTACATTATTCCCATAAAAATAAATAAATAAATATTAAATATATTTTAAATACATATATTGATTTTAAGGTTTTAGTACAAATCTATGTTAGTGTTTTCTTTAGCTTTCAAGTACCATGTCATATATATAATACATATAAAATAACATAATTGCAACCGTAAGTGCTAGTGTAACTAGTGTTGAGCAACCCGTTTATTTCTATAGCTGCAAATCATTTGGGCATACACATTATTTTGTTAACTAGGAAAAGAAGAAAATTTGAAATTTATTATCAGGGGAGTTTTAAGACCAGTATGCCACCCAAGGTTTGCATTCAGTTTGCAGGGATTGTAGTGAACAATTCATCAGGGAAAACAGATTTTCCATTCTCTGAAATATGTATGTTATTGATCAGGAATGCTGCTGTAAGTAATTAATTTTTAAAGGAATTTTTTTGTACCACTGAACAATACTTATCTAATACTGTACCATGAAGAAAGCATCTGCCTGCTGTATCTTTGCTATAGAACTTTTCAATCCAAGTCTTTTCAATGGCTCTGTTCATCTTCCCTGTGACAGGGAAAGTATTGACAAGAAGTGACACAGTTACAGTGAATCAGTTAGGAGACCAGCTCCTCATGATAGACTGAGCTCTGAAAGGAAGGGTCACATTAAGTTCTCATTTACACACATGAAACCGCACTAGTCAAAATGAACCTGTGAAACTGCAGGCTAAATATATAGCTATCTACATAAACATCATTATATGCACATGAACACAAAAGAGCTCCAGGATACAGGTATTTCTAATACATGTTACTAGAACTAGTAGACGTGGTTTAGGTAAAAAATCCCAGATTTTGCCTTTGTGCACTGTAGTGACATGTCTATGACACCCTCTCCACTAAGTGCATTGCTAAATGAAGTTTTTTGCAAGTCTCTTTTTAAAACCTACTGGATGCATCACTGTTTCTTCTTTGCATATCCCTGTAATTCTAGCTTGCCTTTTTTTTAACCCAGTGTAACCACCAAATTAAGAATTTGAGAATGCCCCTTTCTGTCTCACTTGAGTAATTAGATTTTGCTTCTTACTACAGTGAAATATTTACCACATCAGATTCAGTCACTTCCCCCCCCCCTTTTATTTTCACTGTCCTATTTTTTTGACCACACACTTCCCTCCCAATGCCCCAGTGTAGTTTCTTTTTTACCTGACTCCCAGCTACGTTAAGGCTAGCATTAGTGGTACCACTGGCTTGTTTTGTAAATAGCCTGTCTTGACAAATAAGTGAAACTGCAGGTGTCCTCTCCCATCCCCACCAGGATGTGGCCCTGGAGAATGTTGCTCTCTAGACAAAGACACTGAAGAGAGGAAACTCGGCTTGGTTGGGTTGCAGTAAGTCAGTCAGGAAACACACAGTTCCTGAGAAACCTTCATACAGACTATATACACTTTCTAATGCCCGGGAACCAGCCTTAAATTCTTCTGTAAATAAGAATTCTGCAAACCTAGGAGAAAAAGAAAAAATAAAAGGTTTGTTATTATCTGATGTCCCTCTAAGTCTACTTGTTGCTTGAAAGCATCATTTTAAAAACATTCAGTGATTAAAAAAATAGAATGTTCATTATTTAGTTTTATCTGCAAATTTTACACTATCCAATTTCCACATGAAACAGATCTAGAAGAGACAAACCTTTGCAATCTGTATGTGTGCTATGCTTGTTTAAGAGCTATAAGCATTTTCTGATTTCTGTCAGACATCCTTAAACACACTTGTAAATAACTTTTATATCAACTGTTATTTCAGCAGGATGCAAGCAGTGCTTCACATTGATGCACCAAATCCTGTAATGCTGAAAAACTACACAAATAAGATGTTCTCACTTCAAAGCAGACAGCTGAAAATAAGTCACCCTAATTACTATACTACTTCCCCTCATTAGTTTATGCTGTCAGTTACAAACATTGAATACTGTAAGTTGCAGAAAGACAATTAAAGATAATTGCAGCACTGTGAAAGAATTTTCAGTGGACCATACTTGCTTGCATCAGGACAAAAACAGAATTAGCCTCACTAGCTAAGTTGAAGAGCACAATGTCAAACTGGCTGTGAGAATAATCAATTCAAAAACTGTAAAGTAACAGCAAAGCAGTCCCTATACTTATTTTCCACTTCTAGTAGTAAGGGATAGCATTAAATGTTCTGAAAATCATAAAAAAAAACCGTATTTTGCTCTGCTCCTGGACACAGGTACACAACTTGTCTGCTTTCTGACCTCCTGTCAGAATGAGACCTGGATGCACACCACTGTTACTCATCTACCCCAGTTCCCTTCAAAGGAGCACAGGCTCTCAGGAAGGGAGGGAGCAAACCCCAGGAGAACCTGATGCTTCTCCTGCTACAGGCAGCCTGGAGGCAGGACTGCAGGGCTCTCTGCAGAGTGTGTCTGCCCCGCAACTCATAAGTAGAATTGAACCTGAGGCTTAAACATTCAGGTTAAATCTAAGGGTGATGATCAAAGACTCTGCACAGCTTTATAAATGTTCCTGAAACTTTGCAGTATTACCGTAAATCCAGAAAGGTTGGAATTCTAACCTTTGTGCCCTGTATATGTATTTTGAGTTTCCAGTGAGCCTATAGAGCAGCAGGAACACATAAGCACTACCAGCCACTCCATGGCATATTCCAGGTCCCTTCTTCAACAGGCCTTTCTGCCAAGTTAGCTCTCCACAGCGGATACAAGTGTCCAGATATTGAGGCTTCTTGGAAACCAGGTAAGCTTTGGCAAACAGGTATGCAATGCCTAGGAAAATAGCAGTGAGATTGTCTTGTAAAAAGTAGGCCAAGAGTTTCGTAGAACACATAAGAAAATAAAGATTAATACACTTAAAAACTGCAGTCTCATGCTCTGCACTTGTCAATGTTACAAATGGAGGGGAGAGTATCTGGAATGCTAAAAAGCATATGAGCATATATTAAGATGTACTTATCCACCCCATACAACACAACCACCTTCAATCTTTTCAATGCTTTACTGAATTTCAGGGTTTACTCTAACATTCTCAGTCTTCTAACAATTTAGAACAGTAGTTTTATTTTTGCCTTTAATACAATAAACTCTCAGTGCTATCTTCTATTGGTTTCAAATCTCCATACACCTCACATGCTTACACTGACACAAGGATGGGCAAGATAATTTCTTACATTGGTAACAGATAATTTTTTATCAAATGAGAAAAAGAAACTTCTTTTTTTTTTTTAAAGTGGAGCCCATGTTGCTTTATTCTAGTTATAAATTGTTATACATACTAACTTCTGTTAAAACAAAACAAAACAAAGCACCAACCAACCAACCAACTTGGCTTATTTTTAGAGGGGATTTGAATAAATTAACTGTAATTTTTAACAGAGCACTGCACAGCTCAGTTCATGGTAACCTTCAAAGAATGCATATGACAGATAACCAAATCCTGCGCCTAAGGAAATGTTTACAACAGTTTACTTGTGGTCTGAATATAATATACACTGAAGCAGCCGAAAAGTGTTCTTGTAAGCTACATGTGTAATATTACCCAAAACCAGTGATGGGATACAGGATCTTCTGGGGAAGAATTATACTGATTCATGCATTTGCATGTCTCCAGATGTCTCCTAAAGCAACTTCTTTATGTGCTTTGGGATTTTGTCTCTTTGGGCAAGTCTCACTGCATATGTCTCCACTAACAGTTAAACCCAAGTCAAAAACTACTCTTAAGATGCTGAAACAAAGAGGGCATCTTCCCTGCAGCCTCCATCACTAGGCCAGCCATGCTGCAGAAATATTTTTTTTCTTCTTAAAAGTAAAAAAAGTTTCTTAAACAAAAGCTGTCTTTACTTCATGAGTGTGGGAGCAAGAAGTTTGTTCCTTAACCATAACAACAAAAAGGTAATGCATCAGCAGAAAGCACATTTAGGGGATGTTAATTGTAATGTACTCTTTGTAATGTACCTTTAAAAGCAATGTATCAGTATTCATGGACGTTCTTTAATAAAAGTAAGGTTTTTTTGTAACCTTGCAGATTCGTATTACCAAGCCAATATGCCTCGTTAGCAATAAAATTTTGCCTCGGGGTAAAAAAAGCTATTTCAATATATAGTGTTACTTACCAAAATTGCTAAGGTATAGGATTAGATTCTGAACTGACAGACATAAGCCTTACCTCATGAACCCAAACTAGAGATTGATTCTCTTTATCTCTGAGAAGCATTTTTATACAGGTAACCTTGAGAAAAAAGGCTTTTTTTGCTAGTACAAACTCCCCTTCACATTAAAATACTTTGGTCAAATTTATGCCTTATCCATATAGTAAGTGCAGCTTAAACTTCGATTCTGATGAGGGGGGAAAAGCTATTCTGAAGGCCTTTCCAGAACTCACTGATGTGTTTGTATCAATGTTCTTTTGCACGCTATTTCTGTGTCTAGCCATATGCTGTCTTTTGACTCAGCTGAACCAGTCTTTGAGATCTCATAATGAAAGGGAGCAAAAGCAGAAAAAACACAGTTCAGGATCACCAGAATTCTTTCAGCTGTGATCACCTACACTTTTAAGGCAGAAAATACACTTCTTTTTCCAGCTGCTCAGCAACAACTGAAACACTCTTAACTGGAGAAAAAGCCTGAATATTTTCTCTGCATACCATAAAACGTCAAAATTGGTCAAATTTAACCTGGACTATCTTCTACATGGAATCAGCTAACATTGAAAAGCAATGTGATTAGCATTTAGCTATTCATAGCATCAATGAGAAAAGAACCTGGAGCTCCATGACACCAGTGTACAAGCTCATTCTCCCGCTCGATTGTCTCTCCCAGCTCAGGAGGCCAGTTGCTGTTCTGTTCTTGGTCCATAAGAAAATCAACGCTCTGCCACACAAGCTCCTGATCTGCTGGCTGCAGGTACTCATAATAGGAAAGTAACATCTGAAGGATAGATGAAAGCCCATGAGCTGCGCCTATAAAGAATAGAAACAGTCAAATTAGAGAGTAGTTTTAGATCCTACCTGCACCTCACAGCAACTTTCCCTTGGGACTGATTTCCTTGTGAAGTGCATGGCTCTTTCATCTTCTTTATGCCTATTACTGTACTGATTGGAATAAAAGCTTTTTAGGTGCATGACACTGATTTGTTACTGCTTCTTTCATTTCCAGTTCCCCTACCTATGCAAAAATAGGTATGAATTTTTTCTGCTCTCACTCTGGTATGACTGAAACTCCATGTGCAAAGTTAAACTGAACCTAAACTGAATACTATTTCAAGACATTATTCTTCTTGACAAACTACTGAATCTAGACCATTATTCTGAAGTCTTTGTTGAACCCAAATTGAAACTGCACCATAAATGGTATTCCCATTTTCTGACAGACAATATCAGTCAGCTAAAACCTAAATTCCAGTGCGAGAATTGTCTGCCAGGTCTGTGGAGCAGCACCACTCATTGACTTCTCCCCTGCCAGAGAACTCACTAAGATCTCAAATCAATCTTACATTTTCTGCAGTGTGATACTGTGCCTTGAGGACCCCACTAGGGAGCTGCTTAGTGATCTTTCACCACTGCTTCAGATGAGCTACAACTAAGCTGCTCAGGATGAGTAGGAGCTGACCATAAGCTTCAGTTGCACTACTACAGCCAAAAATGCTCTGCAAGTCCCTGTGTGGCAACAGGAGCTTACAAATAACATCACAGAATCATACACTGAAAACTCTCTCTGGTAACCTTCTGCATACAGGCATGGTAACCACACCTCTCACTACCTCCATCTGACAAGGGCATATTTACCCTTAAAATAAACCGCTGCCTGCTGCTCCCCTGGTGTGGCTCAGGTACCCTAGCCTTCCATAGTGCTAGACAGCATCAGTACTTCCTTCCAGCTCCTTAGTCCCAGTTAGCAGTTTTAGGAGGTTAGATGACCCCAAATCAGGAGAAATCCTATACTGTATATTTTACATATTTTATTTCTGAAACATCGACTGGCTCAGCATCTACGCACAACATCAGTTTCAAAGTAGTCAGCGTGCTGTACTCACCAAGGTACTCTGTTCCATAGTAGGAATACATGAGTGGGAATGGTTTCCGCTTCTTCACTGCATACTGCTTTCCCGATTCTAGTATGGCCAGGCAAATTGATTTTATTTGTGCTGGGGTCAGCACCTAAACAGAAACATCAAACCAAACATCAAGTCCATTACAATAATTTTATTTTTAGACATTTTTCAGGACTCTGCTTTTTTGCTGGTTCACAAGACAAGGTACTGCCTTTAATCTTATAAACATGCCATAATGTGTATCATTATTAAGAGTTTCTTACCCGAAACAGTAAATTTACATAATGTTTCTTAAAACAGAGTTTCATCCTATCTCAGGAAAGCGAATGCCACATCTTTAGCTGTACAGATGAGGTGAAAAGAGGCTCACTAAGAGCTCCTGCTTTTCCTTCCCAGAGAACCATCAGTCTGATGGTAGCTGACAACAAGCAGCAGGCAAGCTACAGGACAAAAACCTCCAGACTGGAGGAAGAGACATTAGGAGAAGATAGTGGAAAAGAGACCTAGAGAAGTAAAAGTTACAGGCATATTGGAACAGATTTTTCTGCAGACAGAAAAGAGGATGCAAGGAAGAGGGTACTAAATTTCACTGAAAATCACAACTACATATGTGGGTTTAGAAACATCTTAGTAGAACAATCAGGCTTTTTTATTTCAAGAAAATGCTAAGAAAAATGAAGTGCAAGACAAGTTTCTATGAAGGCAGGCTAGCTAGTTTTATAAGACTTTATTACCATGAACAGGTCAACACTGCTTTTAATGCAGTCCTAAGAAATGACTAATGCCTTATTCTTAGTGGTGTCAAATGTAAGATTTGCAAATAGTATATTTCACCAGAAAAGAACTTTTCCAAGTTACTGACCTAAAGAGTTCAGACAGGAATTGACTTTACAGGGTTTAACTACAGCTGTAATTATACGCAATTCACTGCAATCACTGGCATCTTCCTTTGTGTCAACCGCATCTGTACATTACTGACCAATACCTAGGTCATTTAAATAATTTAGTTGACGTAGGGTTTTGGCTTTAGGTGAAAGCCTGTATGGCAGCTGTACTTTGCAAAAATATATTTAAACTTTTGAAAAGAGAACTGAGAAAGGAAAAAAGAAAAATGAAGCACAAGAAAAAAAATACTTAGAAATAGGCTTGACAAGATAAATAGTAATCCTAAAACTAACTGGAATATCAAAGTAATGTACTTAAAATGTTTCTGCAAACATTTGGCTTTGCTATAATTTGTGTTATAATAGGATTTGCAATTACTTCTTCAAGTTTAATAGATTCTGTTAGCATTAAGTATGGAGGCAACATCTGTTATAAACCGTATTGTCTCATTTGGCATGTAAAAGATGCTATGGATAATTAGTATCACTTACAACTTGACTGAAAACTAATGGCTGAAAAATCTTGTTTGTCCATCTTACTTTGCTCCCTGTTAAGACATTTTACTACAGCTGCTTCAAATGCCTATGATATTTGTATAACCTGGAGAACAGCCTACTTCTGATCTTGATTACTGAACTTTAATGTTACTGCAGTAGAAGTAAATAAGCCTTTAACATCTGGAGACTTCACTCATTTCCAGTAATTTTAAATGAATTGTTTCAGCTTCAATTAATTTAAAGAAAGAATTTAATTCCTAAGCAAATGAGAGCAGAGACACAACAAGAGGTGCTGCATTCTCTCCAGAGCTCTTATTTTGCCACCTTGCAGTTTGGAACCTAATCCTCCAAATTCTGTACTTTGTAAAAGGTTTAGTAAGGTAACCCTTTGAAAATAAATGTGAATGGTAAGATCTCCTAGCTGTAATTTTGGAGGGCAAAGGCACACTGTTCAGAAAAATCTTAGTTCAGTTACTTAATAAATGAACTGTCTTTCAATACCATGTTTTGTGAAGCTTATTTTGATGTTCAGGGCATTTAGTTTTTAAATTCAGTTAATGGCCATTTTAAAATGCTGATTGTGTATTTTAAATGGATTTAAACTTCTACTCAAATCTAGCTTGTACAACAAAGAAGTTAACAGCTAGCAAGAAATTAATTGTTCACCCTTTTTAATATAAAGTAAGTGTAAAGAGTCAAACAATCACTATGTGCCACAGAAAGGACTCAGTCAGAGATCAATATGATCAGACAAAAAGCCATTTATTGCAAAGCATAAACTCCTTATATACTATTGCTTACACACACCTACAGCAATTTGGCATATCATGATTTGATACTTGTCTTGAAGACCCTTAGTGACTAACATATAATTGGTTAAGCACAGGTGTGAGAACTTGACCTCGAAAGCTTACCAACAGTCCACAGTTCTCATAACTCAGTGAATTCCAGCTTCTTCTTATCTTGCTTGCTTAAGCTTCCTCGGGCCTCCCACAGCCTTGCTGTATCCCTCGGAGTTACTCAGAGCTCATGTACCAAATAGCCATTCTCCTGTGAGAACACTGTCTCCACAACTATGATTGCTCAAGTATATACATAGTATACCTTTTTGGCTGGCATAATGAAATACGCTAAGAAATATCACCTTTTTTTTCAGAATGCAAAGAAAGCCCACATGCTAAGCCAGACAAAAAATGGTATTTAAAATCATTATTAGAATGGATGATAAAAACAAGCCTACCATGACCCACTTCCACATTACCAAAGAAAATGAAAAGAAAGTAACCTGTATTATCTTGAAAGCAACTTTCTCCCTGGCCACTTGGATGGACCTGAATGCTTAAGGCAGGTAGGAGATGTGTCCTAACTAATAACTAAATGCGAAGATTTTTGTGCTGACTCCAACTCTCTCTTGTCAAGTGCCTCAATCCACAGTCACTGTAGGGCTGATGCCTGTTTTCTACATAAATATGGAGCATTTGTATTTGCTTCTTATTCTAGGAAATGGTCAGCTGGAACAGAAACCCTCACTTACTGTCATTATTAGTGGCCTCCCAAAGGTTGATTGATCAGAAATCCCACTTAAGATCCCCACTGGCTTGCTCCACTGCATTTCAACCAATTCTGTGCTAAAATCCCCTCAGATTTTTCACTTTGCCAAGAAAAAACATCTCTGGCTAGTTTCTGTAGGCTACCTCACAGTATCTTTAAGAAAGCAGCTAAAAGCTTATGCCCAAAACAACAATAGAATATATTAATCATAACTACAGCTGGTTTGACAAAGTTAATTTTAATTTCACTGTAGTAGCAATGCCTCTTTGCCCCAGTGAATTATTGAAACAATATGTTTAATTAGGGACAGCAAAGAAACAGAGTGATCATCCAAAGGCTTTAAAAGGATAAATCACAGACTGGTATCACATTGTCTAGTGAACACTGTCAGATGCTTTGATGAAGGATAAAGCCAAAATGAGAATATGCTACCCAGAAATAATTTCATACTTGAGATAGCTATATATATATTTTTTTTTTTTTTGAGAAATTTCTTGAATGTGAATGGCTATGCAGTAGGTAAAATTATTCTTTATCATATCAGTACTTGGCCAAAAGACTACTGACATTAAGAGATATACTGCGATGGTTTAATATTTCAGCTCTTTTTGTATTTTTAAAGACACCACAACCTGTCCTATCGCATTAAAAGTGTTCATTAGTCTCCTCACTAGATCAAGGGTTGCAATGCATGCATTCCTCATTTCCCCTGCAATTTCCGTATCAGTTCAGCAGCACTTTAATGCTTAGTATTTGTTTCTGCTTAGTATAATGCTTCTGCCTGTGCCTAGAAGCTCTACTTACAGTTAAAAAGCCACTGTGTTTCCAAAGTCTCTCCATTTTTCTCTTGTGCTACTGCAGTCAATATGCCTTCTCCCATTAGGGCACTCCACAAATCTGTGAATTATTTAAGGCAGGTACTTTATTCAGTAAATCCCTGTTAAAAGTCAGGAAGGAAGTGCCATGTCTACAGCAATCGCAGAACATCATCCTTTGTTGTTAGCAGTCTTACTCAACCTTTACATTTTAGAAGTAAATAGTATCACATCTCCTTTCAATCTCCTAAGAGAGATTTTGTAATATATTGGTTATGACAGTGCTAGGCCCTAGATAAGTTTCAAAAACTTTAGACAGAAATCTTGACCCTGAGGACTACATTGAAAGGAGCAGGACAAACTCTTCTTTGCTGTCAATTGCAGTAAAATTGTCAGCACTTCATCATTCCTCTGAATGCATGCTACAAGCCCCTCAGCTTATAATTTGCCTTAGGAAAACCACTGCTACATAGAACTGCATACTGTATTGAGTATATTTGAGGAGTGTAAGCTCATAATTCTTTTAGAAGATTTGTATTTATTTTCTTAGAGCTCTTTCCTATATGTAACAGAAGGTATTACTGAGTGCCACGTATCATTATCTTTTTATTGATGCATCAGTACTTTAAGGAGGTAACAGCTTCACATACATTATTGTGGAAAAAAAACTCCCTCTGTGCATGGAAAAAAAAATTTATCTAACACATAAAACCTCTCTGCCACACTTCAAAAAAGCCATTTACATGAATTTCATCATACACTTTCTCGGATGCTGCAGATAGTATCAAAATAAGCTTTGACATTATTCTTCTATGCTGGAAGCCCAGCAGAGGGAGCTTGTGTATTAGTTATAATACTCAAAAGTCCTGTAAGAAAACAATTCTGTGTTCAGCAGGACAGCTGACTCAAGCAAAGGTGCTGGAGCCAACTTGGTAATTCAATGATACCTTACTGCACTGCGTGATACTTAAAGTTCACTCCTTAAACTTGATTTCTTTTTTTTTTTTCCCTACCAAAGATGGGGCTGCAATTGTCCAGGGACTTTTCTGTGCAGTCATGGACAGATTTTTTTTCCTTTCAGATGATGCTCATGCTTGAAGCCATGGAAGACTAGCATGCACAAAGACAGAGGGTTCTTCCTCCCCTTAGACTTATTCCAGTTTGACTGATGTACCTCTCCTGCAGCACACTGGGGAAACCAACCCCAGGTGCACAGTTGTCTGCTTTCTTTACAAGCAGTGCTAATTTCACCCTTCTTTTAAAAAGTAAAAAATATTTTTCTTAAATCTCCTGAAAAGTTTGTTCAAGGAATCAGATTAGTTCCTGGAGTACTACTGACATTGTTGCTAATGCCATATATTTCATGCTGTAACAGCACTATTAACAGTACTTTCTAGAGAGCATACTTTCCCAAATTTCCCATATTAACACAACTACATGGCAATGTGTGCAGACTCAGCACAACTACTAATATGATTGTGCCAGTTCACTGGTAAACGGCATCGGACTGCAATCTTGAGTAAAACAGATTTCCCTATACATCCCATTGTTGTTGCTTCTCTTTAACATGGTTGAGGCTTGCTCTTTCTTTGCCTCAGCAACATGGAAACAGCAATGTCAGTCCTGTCCTGTTACTGGTAAAGAAGACAACACGGCACTTTTTTTATTGCTAAGAGAGAACAAAATTTCCACAGGTCTCACTTGCCAGCACTGTGTAGCATTAAACCTACCAAATTCTGCTGTTAAACCTGTCCTTGAGAAGGAGAAACTTTCAAACATGACCGCAAATTACGTGTAGCAGAAAAGGATGCAGCATAACTGTTACTGTAGCTAGGAGGCTGCCTGAGAACAGCTGGTGCTGTTACACAGTTGGTCAAATGCAATGAGCATCTCTATTCATTCTGTCTCAACCCAAACACTGGAGAGTTTGAAGAAAAAACAGCAACTGGCCTTTCTTCAAGCTCTCCCATTCTGAGCCAATGAAGAGAGAGGAAAAACATTAGTTTCTCCAGTTACCCTCAGTCCCCAATGTCTTTCACTCAGTTGCACCAGGGTCTGACTGGCTACAGATACCCAGCTCTAATATAGTGTCTCTCCTAGGTCTTAGGAAGTAAACAAGAGGTCCCCATCACACTCTTTACCTGGAGAAAGTAAGGAAACAACCCCTTGCTCTCTGCTGCTAGAGAACTGAAGCAGGAAGGATGTCAAGGAACAGATCTAAGAGCAGAGCAGTTCAGATAACCAACATGTCTGAAGAGGTATCAGCCTGCCTATTGAGAGCTTAGATGCTGGTTGCTGGTCAACATCAAAGACAGCAGGGAATCCCTCAGGAGGAGGAGTCCCATCACTGAAGAATAGAGGTATCCGGGGATGCACTCCTGTGTTACAAATGGCAGCTGTCTGCACCCCTGCTGCATGTTTTCTTCAGCCTATTAGAGGTAGGGTTACCACAGAGAGCCAACAATTTAATTTCAAACATCTCTCCCTAGAATTGCACCCAAATTCAAGGGCATGAATTGAAAAACATGTTTTAAAATAGCAAAAATATAACACTTGCAAATTAACTGAGAAACAAACCCAACACTTGGAGAGGCTTTGTTCTACATTACAGAATTCAACCCCAGCTTTTCTCTACAAACAAGAAAGATTCTTCTTTCCTTTATTATTATTCACCCGCTGTATAATGCATGGTTGAGCTATTCTGGGGGCACAGAGCCTGGGAAGTGGCCAAAATGGATGCATCAGTGATCAACTTTCTGCAATCCAAATCCCTGTTTGGAGCTCCTGTGTGTCAAACCACGTATCCACCAGACATTGGAGCAGTTTATGACAACTGCAAATGAGTCAAGAGATTAGTGCTGCATGGATACTGCTTTTCTTCCATCTACACTCCCCGCACAAGAAGGTGGAAGATTATTCACGTAAAAACTTTATCAGTGGGAAATCCTTCGACTCTATTTAGTCTCAGTCAGAAAGTACATCAGTACAAAAGTGCTGTCGTTAGCTTATGCCGAAACTGCAGGGCAGAGCTGTCAGCTCCTGGTAGGAGATCTATCCTGCTGCACTCCAAATACATGTCCCTGACAATTCTGCATTACAATGATAAACACCTTCCAAGCTGAACACCTTGCATGCTTGTTTGGGTAACAGGCAGCCCAGTGTGTTGTAGCTGTACTGCCCCAGGATCCCATTCCATTTGTTACACTGGTAAGCATGGAACATCTGCTCTGCCCCTGTGTTCTGGACCAGCTCACTTCCCCTTAACAGCAGGTCTGCTGGTTCACTGTAAGTGAATTCATGTTCTCATCTGTTCCAGAGATATATCCAGTTGTATCAAAGCTGCCCTGTTGTTACAACTGGTTTATGTATGCAACTTATGGAGAGGCAAAAGAAGTATTATCCATTCTTCAAGCTCCTGAGCAGCAGGAATCAGGATTTATGAAACTGACCTTGTATAATACAAAACTTTGCAACAAGGTGAGTCTCCCGGTACTCTGCAGTAACCACGTCTTTAGTCTGAACTTGAAAAATCATGCAAACCCCCTTCAATTGGGCATCACCATTTGCTACCAGGAACTTAGGCAGACTGCTCCTTGGAAAAATGCATTATTCGTGTTTGTATGTGTCTGCAGGTCAACGTGAAATAGTCAGAACTTGATCTTGAGTCAGTCAGTAAAGGCTACTTTTCATAGGGAGGCTGACCTAGGCTTAGAGTTCTACAAATGCAAATGGCAACTGTATATAGCAACAGAACAAAGTTGATAACCCATGTTTTAAGATGTCCTGAAGATCATAGAAAGAACTGGGCACTTCCACTCCTTCATTCCTTTACTTCCTCTAGAAACAAGAACATCCAGCATCTGACAGGGCACTGATCTAATAAATTGTAATGTGTTTACTTCTGGACCTCTTAAGATTATGAATTACATTGCTGCCAAGTTCATGAAGACAAAGTTACTTTTGAAGGTGTCACTAAACACAGAAGTGAAATCAGGCACTGAAATACACTGCTGCAAGGGGTAAGAGGAAGCGAGGACATCACTGGCTTATCTCCAAAATTTAAGCTCTGAGAAACTTAGTCTAGTTTTGTATGGAAAAATGTTAATACCTGTAAAGTTCCTTTAAACTGATGTTTAGTTAAGAAAGACAAAGAGACAAGAGCACCGTGCATCACTTCATGCACCTGAGTTAATGAAACTTCACTGCTGTAGTGATCTCTCCCAGCAGAGACTACACTAGCTGAATACCTCCATTATTCCTTGTCTGGGCTGGGAAGGACCAGCTGGGTGCTACACTGCAAAAGGTACCACAAAACAGAGGTGAGTTGGTGTAACTGACCCTAAGAGAGAGGGAAAAGGGGTAAAGAGAAGGGAAGCGAGATAAAAGAGTTAAATTGTTCCTGGGCTCTGTTGGCCATGTTAACTAGCTGTGTCTGAAGAGGATGGTCTACATTTCAGTGGTCTACATAATGGTCTACTGCTTCACTGTAGTACTGACCCAGGGAAAACAGCAGGTTGCACATTGCACATCTGGATGAGTAAATGTTTTTCTGCCCACCCTTTTACTGCACAGAACCTGTATGGTCACAAACCTTTTTATCTCTTTCCAGCTTGTCAATACAGTGTTCATGCTGCAATTGTATATAACTGTAAAGTTTCCACTGTTTAAACAACAGTAATTATCTTGTTCATGTGAGATCACAAAAAAAAGATGAATAGTTTTATTACACTGAAAGCAACTATGCAATACAGTAAATAAGAATTATAGGATAGGGATAGAGAAAGATTGATTTCTAGTTCCTTGAGAGTATCTCTAAAGATGTTCATAGTTCAATTCATCTTAAGTGGTAACCATCATCTTCATCACTCAGAATGATGGAAAAGGAAAAGAGCCAGTTCAGTTTCATGCAGTATTTATTTATTTTTAATTTGTTGATGTAATTTCACTTATTAGATCATCCACATGGCTTCTTATGTCAAAGTCCCTACTGAACTGAATGGGTCTGAACTTGGAGGGATGTTACTCCTGGCAAATGTTAAATAAGAAGTGCTGAAAATTTTACCAGTTGGCATAATATCTAACATAGGTATAAAAATAATTCAATGATCCCCAGGAATGGACTTAATAATTCACTTAGTAAATAGGGTTTCTATGCCATGTAATTATTCCTATAAATTCTTGTTAGTCCATGTCTTATTAATAACACTGTGGGGCTGGCTCGCAGTTGAGGTCAATAATGATTTTGTCTGAGGCAGCCTTTAAAGATTGAGAACACAGGAGTAAGGCCTTCTTGCTGACCTTGCTTGCAGATGCAGAGTAGAAAAACCTAAGAGAGAGAGCTGAGCAAACATCTTCAAGGATTGATCCTACTTGAATTTAGTCAGTTTGGAGGGAAGTGACAAGCAGATGCATTCTCATTCATTGCTCTACACCAATGCAGAATGCATGACTTACATACAATAAAAACATTTGGGTTCTTTCATAATTTTTTACAATTTAAGGCTGTGTATGCTCTATGCCTGTATTGAATAGAACTGCATTTATAATCAGTAGTTCTCCCTGAAACTCCTCAGAGAATTTTGCTTCAACAAATATTCTCAATAAAATTGTTTCCTATGATGAGCTGGGCAACATACCATCTTCCACATATAAATGAAAAAGGATTAATAATTTCAGTTGAGGTATGAGACACCAGTCTCCTGAAGCTAGAATTCCAAGTAATGGTTTATATTTTGTGTTGAGGCAGAGCTTTACATTCTTCCTGTAAAGTTTCTTTCCTACTGCAAATCCATTGTTTGAAGGACTAAAAACTTAGCAATAAAATTAAAGACTGCAGTTTATACCCCCACCATCAAATTGTTCTGGACAGAACTATCTGATCTCACTCGATATTCAGCTTAACAGGAATACATCTGCCTTTCAAGCTGTTGTGCTAGGTCATGGTTTACAGATGCAGCTGTGATTCTAGGACATGGGTCAAATTTGCACTGTTTTCCAGCATGATATTTTTTTCTGCCAAGATGATCTTTCGAGGTCCCTTCCAACCCTTGGGATTCTGTGACTATAGGATTGGGCAGGTCTCCAGGTCTGTTCTTTCATCATAAAAATAAAACAAATCAACCAACCACAACAACATACAAAAAATCAAGCAGAAACAGGTGTAGAAACAAGTAAGACATTCTCCTAAGAAATGAAGCTAAAAAGACTGCTACATTTATTTTCTGGACAGGAGGTAATTAACCACATAAAGTTGTTTTATCTTATTATGTAAGAACAACAATGATAGTTTATGAAAAATATCAAGCTTAAAGACAAAATATCTCCTCTGCTCACCTAAGATTTCAAGCTAAGCTAGCAAATTTAATTCTGCACAATGAGTCCACTCTCACTGTGGAATTCTAACAAACCAATTGAACCTCTCTATAGTTAAGATGATATTTATGTTTTTTTTTAAGATTTTGGGTTAACCTCAGAAGTTCCCCAACACTCAACTAAATTAAATTACAATTCCTCAGAGCCTGTGATCTTAAATAAATATTTTTTATCACTTCCAACTTATCAAACTCCACAACTGAAGAACATTTATTCCCGACAGATGTTGCAAGTCCAAGTTATACAACCAGCTCCCAGAACTCAGCCCATCAATTCTAGAAGAAAGATAAGCCCTTGTGCTTAAGAGCATAAAGCCATTCCTTTAAGAATGCAGGTTAGGTGAGCTACAGACAGCACATTTCAAAAACTGCCTTCCACAGACATTTGTGCAGCTACTTTGAGTCATCTAGTACTGGTACAAGATATTAAACCAGATGGAGTAATGGAAATAAATCTGAAGAAGAAACATTTGTTTGTATACTGCTATCTCCTGACTGCAAGCAAATGCAAGCAGTCAACTGGTTGGACAAGTTTGAAAACTGTTACTCAAAGCTCTGCTGCTGTTAGTGTGTCTTTGCCACACAGGAAGTTTTCTTTCCATGCTCACACTCTGGGTGACAAAGAAACCGAGTGACTTTGGAGCCCAGAGTTTGGAGCACTTCCCTCCAGGCCCTGCTCTGCTGAACAGAATTGAGTATTTTATATAAGTAATTTCAATCAGAGCTGAAGTAAGAGACTTGCTCTAGCCATCAGCACAGGCAGCTTAAAAGCCATCAGCTAAATTTCTTGCACTGTGTCAGAAAGAGAAGGGCTGTGCATTTGAATTACCAGGTCAGTGATGAAATCTCAAGGTTATTGAATATAAAAAGGAGGAGACTATGACCCCCACTTGGCCTGTAATTTTCTTCAAGCCCAATTTGGTCTTAAAACCTGTACAGCTGATGAGAGGTGAACACATTCTGCCCCTGCTAATGGGAAAAGACATGATGCTTAGTTCACTTTTACTCCATAGCAAGCCAGACCCTGCCTGGGGTTCTGTGAGAAGCGCATCTCCAGCAAAGTGGGAGAGAGCAGCTAAGCAGGGCATGCTCCCCAGCTGTAGCTTTAGAGACTCCTTTGGAGGAGGGAAAGATGAGCTACAAAGTAAAAAAGGTGAGCAAGCTGCTACTACTGTGGGAAGGCAACTAGAAGGAGTTGCATGAACGCCATGGATAAAAAAGAGCACTGTAAATCTGTATCAGAGCTCCATGGACAGCGAGTCATATAGCTGTTGGCTCATAAATTTTGGTGTACCTTATGAGCCCCACAATGCAGCACTCTCAGGATTTGCATGCCTATCATAAGATGCCTACAGGACTTCAAGAGCATAAACTAGGTGCCTAGGGCATTTAGACATACCCAAAATTAGTCATCAGTAGGAAAAAGTTTGAGCTGCAAAGCTTTCAGGTCTTGGCATACAGAGTGGCTTTTACACAACGGAAAGGCCTGAAGAATCACAGAAAATGAATCTGTAGCATCTCTGCTGGGTGCTACAGCTGCGTCGGCAGTCTAAAATTTCACTGACCTTCTGGATGCCATCTTGTGTTAACCTCTGTCAAGACAGGTTATGACTTTTCATTTATATTAGCTGTTCATTCCCATGCAGGATGAATGCAAAGAAACGTAATGCTAATTTACATTAAAGTAAGTGTAGAACTTGTGTTCACGTTACGTCCAGATGTACAAGCAGTGATGCATACATGCAAATGAAATGCTAACACTCACATGAACTGAGTACACGAGTAACTCAGGCCCTGTCGTGTTCAGCTTACTTGAATCTCAGTTTCTTCCTAGCATACAGGATAAGTATACATAATGCTCCCCAGACACATGGGCTTGTACTGCTAAAAATAAACCTTGTTTTAGTTCATTTTTTAATCTCTTGAGCTGTTTTCATACTTTTCCTCTGTCTGTGCATGGTATTTGGCACTTGTCTCAGTTTAAAAGCCAAACCAATTCTTATCCAGTGAGCTGCCTCTTCTAGATCACTAATGGAGATAATAAATAAGGCTGGTTCCTAAATCAGTCCTTTATTAGAAGTTACTATTAGCTTTGCTTGTGGTCTTTCAGCCAATTCCAAATCCACAATGTCCCCATCCAAGCCAGCATGAATTACGTTTTCAAGGAAGATTATCTTCAGTGCTGCATCAAAAGCCCCATTCAAATGTAAACAGGGCATTGGCTATTGCTCTTTCATCAGCTGTTAATTTTATAATTCTGTTGTTTGCAACAACTGATCTTGCTTGTTCTAGCAAGACTTCTTTTATTCTTCTAAGTCATGCTGCTTTGTATGCACAGTTCTATTATGCAGATATTTATGAAGCATGTACATCTAGAAGTATGTCTAAATATTGCTGCTGAGGAAAATGTGGCAACCTGTGAAATTAGTTAAATGAGGTAAATGACACAACAGCATCATTCACAGGCTAACAGAAGCATAAATTAGTCCACTTTAAAGTAGCACCAGCACCACTTTCAAGTAAAGGTGATTCTGGAGAACTCCACGTTGGCATTATGCCACTTTTACTTTATGTGATGATCTGCAATTTGTGCCATGCCAATAAGCCACTGAATAGAAATATTAACTTAAGCTACAAGAAGAATGCTGGACAACATAATGCAGAAAAACAGATGAAGGTGATCAAGTCCTCTGAGTCATCTGACTTTTATCCTACTTTTAGACTGTGGTAGCAGTCTGAAGTAGTAAAAATCATGATGATCTGTAGGTGGCTCCGGGATCTCCCCAGGCACATCAACAGAGACAGTTCTGAAGCAAAAAAACAGTAACAAAAGAGCACTCCGGTGGCACAACAGCACCATTAACAAAGCCTGGCAATACGCCCACAACTCCAAATATAATTCAAGTTGTACTTCAGACACAGACAGTCACTTATAATTTGATTACTGCCACATTTGCAGGAGCAGAGTAAGAGTCATAAGATTAATTTGAGAAAATGTGGGATATGGTGGTCTTTAAAATGTAGCATACTTGTTAAGTAATGGGATCACCATCTGTACTTATCTCCTGGTTAAAACATTGCCAGTTAGTACTATATTGCAATTAGGAATAGTGTTATCAATCTTCCCTTTGCATTACTTATTCTCAATTGTGACCACGTATAACCAAGCATGCTTTTGGGAAAAAGAGACTGCTGTACTAGAAGGTGCAGTTCAGATTACTCAGGAAAAGTTCAAACCTAACACAGAAAGAAGCAAGAGGAGCAAGAGCCATGAGGACAAGTCATACCACCATCAAACAATAATCAACAAACATTAACTGCACTTAGCCATTACTCTGCATTTGAAGATCTCAAAGTACCTGCATAATTAACTAAAAGGAATTACTATTACCTCATGCTACAGACTACATTGTGTGTGTTGCTGCCCTGGGAGCACTCAATGCCATGCTTCTCTTTTGTTGGATTTGTCATTTTACATGACTCTTCTCTGCAGCCCTACAGGAAGAACTGTGCAAAGTGAGACAGAAGGGCCCAGCCAGCTGTTTTGGGACCTACAGATGACATAATGTGTTTTCCAAGTCAAGCTTGTTATGTCAAAATACATGTACTTAAACTCAGCTTTCAGAAAAGGTTTCACCTCCTTCCCTGATGCCTCCTTGGCTCCTCACACATAATGTGGGACAGGAACTCCCTCCTTCACTAGCAAGCATCAACCTGAGGTGTTTGATTAATATGAGCACTGAGAAAACAATCTTGCAATAACTCAGGACAGGTACTTTTAGGGTACTTCTTATCTTCCTTTAGCTGTGTGGCATGGTCCACCTCTTACCATCATGTAGACATTTTCACTAATAGACACTCAATGCTGCAGGGGCTCAAGGCACTCAGAAGCCCCTGGGCTTGCAGCATGCTCTAAGACTGCTTTGTTTTTGTTAAAAAAATATATCTTTACACTAAAGCTCTTAAACACTGGGTTGTGGCCCTTCTTGTCATCTTTGCTGTATCAAGGAAGGGCAGAATCTTTCCCTGGTAGCTAAGTATTAAGGTGAACAAAACAGTTCCTGGCTCTTGCAGATAATTGGGAAAGTTATAGAGTTTTAAGGCTCTGTGGCAAAGCGTGATGCTGAATGGCTCCTTTTGACCCTTCTGGACTTCAGACTCTTCCCCGCTTGCAACTGGTAGGTACTGGGGGGACACAGAGTAGGTGGAGCACTATGAGCCTGCTTCTGGGGAAAGAGATGAATGGAGCAGCAATGACTGCCATTTATGGAGTCACATTTAATTTTTTTACCCTTCCATGGGTATTTCCCATGTGTTAACTCAGGGATTTTCAGCCTGAAGAGAAGGCTCAGGGCAGATTTTATCAATGTGTATAAACACCTGATGGGAGAAAGCAGAGAAGTCAGAGTCAGGCTCTTCTCAGGAGGTGCCCAGTGACAGAAAAATTCTACTTAAATATAAAGCTTTCTTATTGTGAGGGTGGCCAAACACAAGAACAGGTTGCCCAGGTAGGTTGTAGTGTGGAGATACTCGAAACCAAGTGGACACAGCCCTGAGCAACCTGCTCTTGTGGACACTCCTGCTCTGAGCAGGAGGCTGGACCAGAAAATCTCCAGAGGTACCTTCCAGCCTTGGCCAAGGTTTGACTCTGCAACTGAGCCAAACCCAAATGTGAGTGTGTCAATACACTGTTCAGACAGGACTGTGTGGATTTTACTCCTCTGGAGATCATTAGATTCAAGTCTGAGTTTGACTCAGCTTACCTGTGTGTTTTTTTTTAAATTTATCTCATAATATTTGTTCTACCAAAATAAGCAAAGAGTCCCACAGTGCTCAGACAAAAAATCTGAACAGGACAAATGCATTTGCGCTATAACTCTGTCTACATTTTGTCTCCTGAATGTATGGCAGTTATATAAGCATTGTTTCCAGGTATTTTTGTTGGCATCATAAAAAATGTGTATGTATGAAAATGGCAGCCTAGCATAAGAAAGCTCATGATTGATTCATCTCTGCAAGACCAAGAACAAACAAAGCTGTTTCATTAAAGAGCCTGAAGAAGTTTGTTTTGCTGGTCTACTACTAAGAATTTTCCCTGAGTTCATATCTGACCAACTTAGGTTTGTTCAAATTTAAACAGCTACATGTGGAATGTGTATCTTAGGGTCCACTGCTATTATAACTGTATTTTGACTTATTAATCACTGGCTTAACCTCAGAAAACTAAAGCAATTAAGTATAACATTAGCCATTTCACAGATGACAATTAGAAAAACCTAGGGATCTGGAGTTAGCTTTACAAAGGGATAAAGAACCTTAGTGAAAATGTCACGCTCAAAGTCCTATGAATGTCTATGGCAAGGTTGATGCTTCCAACCCTTGCCCATAGTATTACTTTATTGCAAGACAATCTTTATTTTTGTTAAAAAAGTTCCAGTAAGCCAAAGAACTTATCTGGTGATGTTGTCTGAAACTATAAGAAACTTTTATAAAAATAGAAGGATAGATTTCCATTGACTCATGCTGATGGTGAATCCAAGAACAGATTCATGGCCCTCACAAATGGCCCTCACTGAAGATTCCAGAACTAGGAGAGAGGACAACACTGAGCTTCATCTTTACATTAGCAACAAAAGCAAATCACAAGAACACTCTAAGTTTAGCCTCCAGACACTTCTTTCGAATTTCACTTACTCCTTCATCTTCTAACTGTGGACAAAATAAATAACAATATGATCCTCTCAAACATTATTGCAACTATACTTCCATTAACTCTATCACTTCACAGATGTTTCCTGAATATATAATGGCACATGTGGTGTTACAAAGTAGAATAACATATTCCCAGTTTTATTCAGAGAATAAAGGAAAGGAGACTATCTACTTGGTGTTAACTGAAACAAAGCTCCTTCAGCTGAAGAAGCTTCTCATTTTGTGTACCATAGCACAGCTTCTGAGGTTCAATGATTCCTTGTCTTTACATAACTCCTACCTATTTCACTTGTTCAGAGGTTTTTCCTAATGAATACTTGTCCATGCAGTAGCAGAATAACAGATCATAAGCTGGATATGAGTGAGCATGACACCAGTGTGAGATGTAAACACCTTACTGAGCTGTATAAACAGAAACAAGACCTGGAAGAAACACAGTTATTCCTTTGCTCAATTAGAAAGGTCCATGCCAGAATCATGTCCAATTTTTGGCACTCTTCAGAAAAGGCTGAAGGGAGTCTGGCAGAGTGCAATGGATGACTTAGAGATGTAGAAAACATGACAGGCATGGGAAGACGAAAGTATTAGGATTGCTTCTTTAGAAGAGAGTAAGGGTAGAATTTATAGAAGTCTTGAAATATACAAAAAGCTTTTGTAAAGAGGAGCAGAACTTCTCACTGTTTCTCAATGGTTAGGAAAAGGAGCATCAGGTTTAAATTACAGCAAGATTCAGATCAGTCATTAGGCTAGACTTTCTAACAGGGAAGCTAACAAACAGTGCCCCAGATAGCCATGGCAGACTGCATATGCTCCATCACTGGGGGGTATGAAGAGCATTTTAGAGAAGCTGCTAGGATGACTTAGGCACAGGTACACCTGCCTGAGGGTTAGATGGCAGCCTCAATTACCTCTCAAGGTCCATACCAGTTCTCTGATTCTGGTAAGGACATAATTTGATTGTCAGGACTGACCACACAAACTGCAGAACACTGCCAGTATGGAATATGCAATACCCACCATTTTCCAGTTTTGCACTGTGGAGAGCTACTTTGTCCTGTGCTGCTTCTAGTCCCAGGCCCAAACACTTTTAAAAGCAACTTCCATTTCCTTGACACTGAAATCTAAATTTGACCAGCACATCCCCAGCTTACAACCCCAATTACATTATCATAGTACCAATGCCAGAATAGAAGTATTTTGTGAAGAAAAAGATTAGCCACACAAAGTAATTAAATATCTTGGACAGCTAGAAAGAGTATTTATCTGACACAGTGTTTTTCTTCCCTCAGATCATTCAGCACTGACATCCATTCCATCTCACTCATGAACCACTGTTTCTCAACAAGAGATATTAAGCCATTAAAATGAGGAATTCGGGAATGCTGATCTGCTGCAAAAATAGATTTATGGGTTTGCTCTCACAGGTCAAAATATAACAAGCTGAGAAACACCAAATGACTCAGCAACAGGCTGGACTGCTACTAAGATACTTTCTGGTCATGTTTGCCTAAAATGAAATAGCTATTTCAATTATTTTGCCTTACTACTGCTAAAAAAAATTAATCAGCTTGCTAACTATCACTTGAAAATAATCCTACAACATAGATAAGAAATAATTGGTTTTGACTGCTTATTTTCATAGAGCCCTGTTGTAATGGAGTGGACAGGAGGTTACGCAACATCACTCAGTGCTTAATCTCATGCTTGTCAATGGTCAAAGAACTGCATGACAGACACAGAGGCATTTTGACAGACTGCCTTGTCAAAAATGGTGACCTGATTGCATATACTGAATTCTGATTTTTTAAAAAGGGGGTGGAATAGGGAAGTTGGCTGACAAACAAAATTCCCATTTCTAGCAATTACACCATTGCTACAGCATTACACCATGCTGTGATGGGATGCTCCTGCAGCAGTACAGCGGGAGCATGTGACTTACCATTTTAATTGCTTCCCTGATCCTCTCTCCACAGCTCCCTTACTGCCTGGAGGTGAGGCTGAAGACAATGGTTTACTGGCTGAGTAAACTGCTCTGCAGTCTTTTACACAGCCTGTCAATAGGGTGGTAGGTTGATTTTAAGATTGCCTAGCTGAATTAACAGAGACTAGGGTCTATTGATTTAATGGAGGTGAGAGGAAAGAAGAGGATGTTTTCTATTCTGGGGCCTTGCTAGTTGTGCTGCATAGCTGTGCTGTGATTTACATACAAGTCTAATGTTCTAACAGCGTGTATCAAATGACCTGTAGAGAAACTTAAGGCTTAACTTTATCCCATCATTTCACTGCTGTAAAGTGCTGAGGATGTTATGATTTCACTGGGCAATTGTTAGCCTCATGCTCTTTCCTTCTTCTCAGAATCAGCTCAGTTTTTCACATTTCTGCTTCTTTAGCCTCATACCAAACTAAGGTTTACTAACAGCATTAATGTTTATGTTATGTACCAATTTGTAGTATTATGTGCATGCAATAGAAAAATGTCAGTGTCAGAAGCAGTACTGCAATGTTCATGGAAAATATCCATATTTGCTTCTAGACATTAAGTAGTTATTTCAGCTTATCTTAGAGAAAGAAAATATAGAATATCAGACATAATTACCGTGGTTCTGAATATGCAAGCACCAAATGTGATGACAGCTGTTTTTGTAAATGTATGCGCTATTCAAAGAGAATACGGTGACAGAACAGTGACAAACAAAAAAACAAGCAGAAAAAAAATAGCACTTTTCCTCAAAGAAATGTAGTTACTCCTCTGCCTGCTCCCTAAAACCATTTTCTCCCTGCCTTTACTCTTCTGTTGAACTTTTAGATCAAGTAACATTAGCCATCAGATCCACACCAGTTTGACAGAGAACCGGATTTTAGTTTTAATCCTCCCCTGCTCCAAGGTCTACATTGTTTCTTGCCTTTTTCCCCTTCATCTTTAAATTCTCTACCCCTCTGCAACTTTCCAATTTTTTTTTTATTTTCACCTAGTAACTTATCTTTTGCTCTTTTTATCACTTTTTTATTGGCTCTTTCTTTCCATTCTGTGTTCAACCTGCTGAATATCTTTTTTTCCCATGCCTGCCTGTTTTTTCTGCCTTCACACACTTCACCACATATGCATGTTCTACACATGCATTCTTTCTTTCTGCTATGCCATCCATTAGCATATATGTTAACATGCATATGTTAACCGTGAGTGTGTGAGAACCATGACAAAAAAAAATCACTATTAGCCTTTGCCATGGAGGAAAACATAAATGTCAAACATAGCTATCTGTGGAAAGGCAAGTATTGTATTTAAGTTATTTGACACATATGTATAAAATACAACATAGAAAAATCTGAAACTTAAGGCAATAGATTAAGGAACTTCCCACAGTGTGTTACCAAACTGACCACAAGTAATAAATATTGTGAAAACAGTAGCTTCCACCCAAGCCCTGCATCTCTCTGCTGGAGAGATCCCCTCCTTCTCTACTTCAAATGCTCTGACAGCTCCAGACGACTCCAGAAATTCAGTCCCCTGGTGCTCCACAGGTCCAAAGAACTGCTCAGCACCTTTTCCACAAAAAATGCCTTCCTTTCAATTCCTGCATTTTGTTCCACAGAGCTCATGTTCCAGCCACAGGCAGCACGCTCTGTTCTGCAGAGGACAAAGACACTGTGTTCAAACACCTCTGCTTCTAGCAGGACAAGGAGTGGTGACCCAAAAGTTCTCCCTGGTGATGATGAGGAAGATCACTGAACAGACACAGTTTCACAGTTAAGTTCCAGTATGTGAAATTTAAGGGAGTTAGAAGAAGGATGGGATAGTAGTGATTCTGGATACAAGAAATGCCTTTGGATAAACATACTTCTTTTTTGTTAGAAGTTGGTATTATAACAGTGGTTTGACTGCTTGGGCTGTTTTTTTTCAGCAAAAAGATGCTGCTGCATATGCAAAAATTCTTCCAACAGCACAAAGCAGTACAGAGATATGAAACGGTCTTTGTACAAAATTGTGTTTCTAGAAGACAGTGGAAGATTAATACCACTCTTCAGCTATAAGCAGTTGAAATCCCTATTTCTGCAACAGAATATATAATGTATGTAGCTAAACTTGTGTCAATCAAACCTCCAGTCCTGGCAGGGTCTACACCAAACCCTCTGTACTATAGTGCTTTTTTTTTACTGGCTGTTAAACTATACACTTGAAATTTCACTTTTTCAACCCAAATTTTCTACTTTCAGCACTACAACTGGATATTTAGTGTTCCCTGTGTTGAACTGAATCCAAGCAGCCATTATCAAGATGTCCCTATCTCAGAATTTTAAAGCTGTTTTAAATAAAAATGATTCATGTTGCCCTGCTAATGAGAAACAGAAACATTCTGAAATGTCGACCCAAACTATTTCAGAACACTCTCTAAAAAAATACAGATGCAAATAATTCCCTTTGCTTCACTGTTTACTTCAGAAAACTCCTATTTTCAATTCCCGGTTTAAATTCAGCAATTTAGGCAAATTAATGCAAAATGTATCCCATGTATGTGGCTTGGGAAACTACAGCTAGAACAAGGTACATTTAAAAGAGGCAGGCTAGGATCAAAAGCCATTTGTCTTTACTGTTATCTTATTTTACTCCTCTGTGGCGAAAAACCCCAACATTCCGGCTGTGTAGTGGCCTGTGTAAAATGAAATCACGAAATCAGTACAGCTCCAGCTAGCACCACGATATTTGACATTTCAAACACCACAATGTTTCAGATGAACTGGCTAATTTTTCCACAGGGGGAAACGACTTTACTGGGCACAGAGAAGGAATGAAATCTCACCTCAAAGGACAACCCTTCCCTTCCAGGCACAGGTGAGATTAAAAGCCTAACATGGGAACTCTGTGCTACAGTACTCAGAGGTTCATTTCTTCTGTGGATATTTTTCAGATCTCCCTTTTTAAGATCACACCATCAAGTGTCTTTCATATGCACTATGTTCAGCATTAATACATTTACATTCTACTTTAAAGATTTGCAAATGAACATGTTCTAGGCAGGATTCATGAATCTCTTTCCTCTCACACTTTCTGAATTCTTTTCTAAGAGATAAAAAAAACCCAAACCCCACCCCCCACCCCCCCCCAAAAAAAAAGAAAAATCCCCAAATTTGGAGCAAAGTTACCTACAACAGTTTTTAAAACCATTAGCTGGAGGGATCTAAGGAACAAGTAATATCATCTAGAACTGTCTGAGGAGCTGAAAGATAATTTTAATTCATTTACATTCTCTCTCCCAGAATATTATGAAATTTACTGTCTGGACCTGTCATTCCCATACACTGCCCATCAGCCTGTTCCACTACCTTTTAAAGCCAGTTCTGCCTCACATTTCCCTTGCTGTGGCACTGACATCCCACATACTACACAGGAGTGCTATTTCTGTTTTCCATGTACCAGGTAAAGTTGATCAGCTTGATTTGCAATCTTGTGAGGTCCAAAAGAGGCTCTCTTGATAGACAGCATCCAGAGAAAGTATGGTTTGTAGCAGGGCACTACACTCAGTGTCGTCCTGCTGGAAAGACCACTGCCCTTCCTACGCACCCCACACCAGACTAACAACAGAACTATGCCCTCCCCGAGACAGTACAACAATCTTGGAAACACACACCAAATCATGACACTGCATTGGTTGGAAAAGGAAATTGAGATGTTCCTCTGCCATAGAGACATAAATCTTAACCATGTAGTAACTGGAAGAGCTTAAGGTCTCTGCAGACACTCAAGACTCACCCCAGTGGGTCAGCCCCAAGGGAACTGTTGTGTCTGTGTTGCTGGAAAAGCATGCTGCTTCAGCTTGTCACCTCTGCAACTGCAGGCCAGGGTCTCTTATGGTGTCCCCAATGTCGTTCAAAACTACAGTCCCTAATGAAACCAAAGCATCAGGCAGTATTGCAAAATGCTGCCCAGCCTCCTATGTGGTACGCTGCTATCCATCACTGCAACTTGAGGTTAGTGGAAGTCAGTCAACCCCATCGGTTCAGACAGTTATTAAAAGAAAACCTGAGCTGTGCTAAAAGGCAGTACCATCTCAGCAGATGGTGATGCTAGAATCCACTTGAACTTCTGCACCTTGTCCTCTGTCATCTGACAGCTACATTGCCAGGAGGAAACACAACTACTGAGACGCTCCATCAACCACGAAATGGGACAGAAACTTCACTGATTAAAAATGAGGGGAGGATAAAATAACATGGAGGGACTAGATAATCATTTTAATGGTGTCTTACTACTGTTTGCACAAGCAAATAAAGACTGAGTAAAAAGCACTAAAAGCAGGACTGAGTAATTTTCACACGAACACATAATGAACCAACACTACAAGCATCAGAAAAAGAGGTACCCAAAGAAGGAGGAACAGAAACAAGATTTCCCCTGAACAATGAAATCGCAGCAGTTAAGGGCAGCTAAAATACATGCACCTTATTCATATGTACCTTAGACAAATAACACATTGCTTCTGCAAAACCAGTATTTTACCCATTTCTGCCTGGGAAGTATTGACTACAGTATAACGAAAATTAAAGAAATTAAATGATGAAAAGCATCTTTCCCAATGCATAGTGCATCATGAAAGCCAGATCCTGTTAAGCCTTGACTGTTGAAGTAATCCTTATTCATGCAAAACCTCACAATTAATTAATCAGGGAAAAATGCTGTATTAGCCTAAAATTGAAACACCAGCTGAATGCAAATGTCTTCTTCACACGAGGTCAGTGTTATTCAACAGACTGGATCCTTCAGGACAGTCCATTAACTCTGCAAAGAACATGCAATGCTTTAAAACACGGAGACTCTTCAGCAGGAAACTGAAGCATCAGTACACAGCAGCTGAGCTAAATTGGTGTTTACTGAACACCAATCCCTTCCTGCCCTGCCCGAAAAAAACCAAAAACCAAACCCACAACACAAGCTGTAAAAATTGCTCAAAAAGCCTTTCTTCAAGGGCAAGCAATTTCTTGTATATAGGTCACCATTTGACTTCTTCAGAGGAAAAAAACAACCATATGGGCAGCAGCAGCTGTGTTTCAATGTAAGGAATGGACTTCACTTTGTGCTGGAAATGTTTGCACAGCATCCTCAAAAAACAAAATCCCCAAACCCCAAAAGAATGTGGGAAATAAGAAAACATGCTGCAGTGAGCCATGTGAGACTGAGCACAATCAAATTACAGGAGGTAGCATTTTCTAGTGGTTCGAATCACAAGGCATTGCTTCTATTCTGGGATGCACCTGGCTTACCATTGACCTTGGGTAATAAATGACATGCACTCTCTGGGCATATCTTTTTTCGTTTTGTAAAATGATAAATGGTCAGGTCTGGCAATGTACTAATTAAGATAATTCTCTATTAGGATGGGAACATTTATCAAAGGACACAAATTTTGCTCAAGCGTAAGTGCATACAGACTAGAAATCATTGTAATTTTCCTCATTAAGGAGTAAAATATTTTAATTAAAAGTTTTAATTGTTAAAACAAAAAATCAAAATGGGTTTTTAGCAATACTTCGCAGTTTAGATTCTTTCTTGCACTATTTATTTAAAATTACAATGTGGTGACAGAATAAATAACACTGTGATCTTAGCTTACCGATTAAAACATCACCAAGGGGACAGAGAATGTTTTACTGGCAAAATTAACCCCTCTATCACTGTAGATAGCCCACCTGCTAAATGGATTCTACAGCAAGTGTATATGTGTCCTCACCTGTGGGGCTGTTTAACTCTATAGAGCTGCATAAAGGATAATTTTTCCAGAAGCAAACAAGCAGAGAGCTTTTCCCTTCCTCACACTGTCAGAGGTGATTGCACCTACTCTACAAACTGATCAGCAATTGCTCTCAAGGACGTAAGACAGAGAGGAAGGAATTAAAGGAAGCAGTAGAGTCCAGGGTGCCTCCTCATTCAGCTGGTATGTCACAACATAAGCACCCATATGGGCACTAGACATGCTCCCCCCCAATGCAAACTGAACTAATAGGGATGGCTTATTCCTCTCTGGGGGACCATCCCCTCAGGTTGGCACTGCTGCACTCTGCATGTAGGATGGCAATGTATCTACAAACTTGCCTCTCTTAGAAAATACTGTCAGAATGGAAGGTTTGATTATGTTATGGTTACAAACAACATAACCATGGTTATGACTATAATTTTCAGACAATCATAGAACCAAAGAACTGTTTGGGTTGGAAGGGACCTTAAAGGTCATCTCGTTCCAACCCCCTGCCATAGGCAGGAACATCTTCCACTAGATCAGGTTGCTCAAAGCCCCATCTAACCTGGCATAGGTTATACTACCAATAAATAAATACAAACGCAAATACATAAAAATAAAATACAAATAAAATACAGTCCTATACAAAGAAACAGCACCTATGGTATGCTACTTTAAACATTTACTGCTGTAAGAATTTTTGTTCAAGGCACTCAAAACATTCAGCAGTTCCATGGACTCTGACTGCAGTTACTGGTATTGGATGGGGCAGAGCCGCTTGTTTTTACATCATGTACTTGTAATAGTTGCTTCCTCTCCCAGAAGAAAAGAAAGCCAGAAGCATATGAACTTGCAAATCAGTCATTAACAGAGGAAACACAGATTGGACCTGACAAGATGACAAGAATAAAAATGTAACAAATGCCTGCTCAGATACTGCACTGACCACGTAGTAACAAACACCACAGCAAACAGAACCAGTTGCACTAAGTATTATGCTGTAGTCAGTGGGAGCTCTGAATTGTCAGCACTGACAATCACAATATCCTAGGGTAAAGTCCCGGCTGAAACCACCAGCATGTCGAACCATAATCACATCTCATGCTTCTGGAAAAAAAAAAACAACCCAGCTCTTATTCATGAAAAGCACCAAAATACATGACCAGCTTTCCAAAAAGACTACCAGATTCCATATGCTGAGGTTAGTAAAACCACGTGCCTCTCAAAATCTGTATTCTTGCAAATTAAAGCACAACACTATTTATTATTATGAGATCTCTCACTCTGTTTTACCCAACAGTATTCCTTTTCGCACCCACTTCATTTTACGGAAATTATTCTTGAAAAGCCCGGGGTGGCTCCTGCCAAGTATTCACCATCTGGCAACCAAGAGCTGATGCTCTCAGCGCTCCCCGGGAGACGACCTAGAGCGGGACGAAGCGGCATGTAGTGGGATGGAGCGGGACGCAGCGCCCTGCCCGAGCAACGGGACCGGGTCCCGCACGCCCGGTGCTCCCCGCTCCCTCTTGCAAAAGACGCAGTTTTTATTTCAGGGCAGAAGCGCTGCTATTAGAGCAAGCTCCCCCATCCGGGGCTCTTCCTGAACCGTGCCCCCAAAGTGCAAGCTGGAAAAGGCGTTTTTCTGCTGGTGCTGCTGTTGAGAGCAAAGCACAGGTGAATTCCCCTTTACCGCGGAGCAGAGGCGAGATCATCCAGGCGCCACCGCGGGGCGGGCCGCCGGCTTCCCAACTCCTAGGGGATCTACCGACAGCCCCGACGGGGAGGTCGGTCCCTGCGGGGGCCGTCGCGCCCCGCGCCCTTACCTCCATGCCCAGCCGCTGCTTCAGCACCAGGGCGGCGCACAAGTACCCGGCGCGGCCGACGAAGAGCTCGTCCGAGCCGCACTCGAGGAAGGAGAGCGGGGTGCAGACCTCGCTGAGCTCCCGGAACTTGCCCAGCGGCCGGGCGAAGTCGGGCAGCCCCAGGGCTTTGTAGACCAGTGCGGCCACCGCGTACACCCCGGCGCCCCCCAGCAGGAAGGCGGCGCGGGTGTCAGCGTCGGCCTCGCCGCTGCCCTCCTGGTACCGCAGGCAGGCGTCCACGACGCGGCGAGCCGCCCGCAGGTAGGCCTCCCGCGACGGCGCGAACAGCGGGCACTGCGCGACGTGGTACAGCATGTAGGCCACGCCGGCCACGCCGCCGTACAGCCCGCCCTGGCAGCCGCGGGGGCCGCCCAGGGGCGGCAGCTCCCGCAGGATCCGTTCGATGGTGGCCGTCACTAGCGGCACCGCCGCCTCCTTGTCCGGCGCCGCCTCCGGGCTGCCCGGGTAGTCATCGAAGCGGTTGGCGAAGCAGCGCTGGCTCTCCATAACCCCGGCGGCGCGGCCCTCTGCGCAGCGGGGAGCAGCGGGAGGGAGGCAGGGACGGAGACAGTGAGCGGGGAGGGGGCGGGGGAGCGGGGCGGAGGGAGCGGGGAGGAGGGAAACGAGTGCCCGTGAGGGGGGGTGGGAGGGACGGACCCGCAGAGCCTCAAGGAGCGGAGGCGGCGGGAGGCTGGTGGGTGCTCCGCGGTGGTGCTGGGGACGAATCTGTCACAGCGCGGTCGCTGCCACCCCCTCTCCCAGCCCGAGGCGGAGCAGAGCGGAGCGGCCGCCGCTGCCGCTTCAGTGCCCCACCTGCCCTCAGCGAGCGCCGCTGGAGTGTCGAGGTGGTGGTGGGGCTGAGCAGGGTTTCCAGACGGCCAAGCCGAGCCGGGGGAGGCCGGCCCGGTTCTGGCTCGTCCTGACTGGGGTTCCTCCTTCCCACATCGAAGACACTGCAGCGCCTTCTCCCGAGCCGTCTGAAGATACCTAAAGGAAAGGGGTTTATTGGGGTTTTCATTGTCCCCTGCCATGGAAGATTTGGGTCAGGGCCTACAGGAGAGAGCCAGGGCTGAGAAGAGTGGCTAGGTCTGCTGAGTTATTCCTGGCCATGGAACAGCCCCTCGAGGGATGCTATAGCCAAATCTGAAGGATGATGTAGCCAAATCCAAACGAGGGCAGCCCGAGGCCAGTTCACATGGAAAGCTAGCAAGTCCTCAAAAGGCCAGCAATGGCACCAGGCCGCCTTTGGCCACTTTCTGTCATGTGGGAGCCAAGCAGAGTGTGTGAGGAGCAGAAAATTTAGGCTACTGAATAAATTCCCACTTGAAAAAAAAAAAGGAAAACAAACAAAAAAAGGACAATCTTGAAGCAGATACTAATACCATCTCTTACATGATACAAATAAACAGCAGCCAAATCTTCCCCTTATGATGTGAACTTGTGCAGTGTAGGTGGACTTGTCAGAGATCCATGACTTGTGGTCACCTAGTGGTCTCTGGTACTTTCTCTGGAGATACAGCCTCCATAAACAAGGGCCTTCCCAAAGGAAAGTGGGAACAGCTTGCTGGAGGCTACAGCTGGTAGCCAGCAGCTGGCCCAGCAGCAAATCAAGAGCCAAAGCTCTGTCCTTTGGACATGGAAGGACCTTTCTAAAGTTGTGGCTGTCTTCTCTCTGCTTTGTGCTGGCTGCTTGTTTCAGCCCTCTCCCTGCCTCGTCCTCAAAGTACCTTCAACTCTGCCTAGCTCCTCACATGCACATTCACACCCACTTTTTGTTTCAATTCACCTGTTGTTTTTCTTCTGTTTTTGGGGAGGGGTTTGATATGCTCAGAAATTTGCTTCCACCCTGTTTTTTGCTTTCTACACTTCCCTTGAGTGCGTTTTTGCCATGTTTATGTACATTCCAGATACCACCTGCTAGTCTGTGTTTGTACAGTTTTCCTTAAAGCCCCATTTTCCTGGCTTGCTCACAACTCTACCATATGTGGTTTCTACCACACATATCCTGGCAATCTAGAGCACTGAAAATGGGAAAATGCCCTACAAGTGGATAGGACATCTCGTTCATACATTATTTTCTGTCATAAGCTGGCTTTTTGTCAGCCCATTGATAAGGTTCAGGGTGTAGCTAAGGGTTTTCCAGCATAATTTCTAATGGTTGTAGAGAACAGCTTTTTAAAGTAAAAATTTGGGAGTTTTATTTTTGATGCAGACACTATTTCTTCCATGTTCTCCATCTTTCCAGTCTGTTTTTTTTTCCCCAAATTAAAAAGTCAGGCATATTCCTGCAGTCTTCTGGAATAGGAATTGACTTGGACATGGTCTTCCCATTGCTGTAAAGGAACTGTCTTACTGGAGGCACTTGTCTCCCTGCACTGAAAGTAGCTGAGTGAGTAACCCTGGTGCAGGCACCTGTTTTAGAGAACCTCATGAGGGGAAATGGATCTCTGCCAGTTTCAGCAGCAGAGGATTTAAGAAAAATAGAGGCTTTGTAAGAAAATCAGTTGGGTTAGCAGCACTCATCTGTATGAGGGTCAAATATGACTGCTACAGTATTTTTCAAAAGGGAGCCAGTAATAACATACTGAATAGGATCACCTTCTGTGCAAGGGAGAGTCTTTTGACAAAAGAAGGAGTGCTTAGCTGCTGTAGGGTTAGCAGATGTCATATGGCAGTTAGGCAAGAAATGAACATGACAGTTTCTGCTGTACTTTTGTATAAAAGTATTAAGCCATCAAAACAAAAGGGAGAGCTGCATTAAAATTACGTGTGTGTTTTTTTATAGCTGTAAAAAAAATGTCTCAAACTGTTCGTGTTTTTGTGTCCAAAAGTTTCATACTTTTAGACAGGATGTGTTCTGTATCTTTTTTACTCAACCAAGCACAGATGCAGTCCTGATGCAAAAGGAAGACAAGCAGGGGTGATTCTCAGATGTAGATCATGTGTCCCTCATCAGATCATGGTTTGAGGTTTGCCCTGGTCTTGGGTCCCATAGTAAGAGTAGGCCTCCAGTGTATGGCTTCAGGTTAAGAAAAATGTAAATTCCTTCCTCTCACCTCTCTGCACGACTGCAGCTCTCTGATATCCCTGGTCTGTGCAACTTGGGCATGCCATGCCTCCTGTTTGGCTCAGTAAATCAGATCCAGCAAGCCAAGGAGTGGGAAACAAATCATGGTTTATACAAGAAAAGGGTATGTTACTGATGTGGTGGGTGGAGGTAATGGTGGAGGAGGGAGCTGAAGCCTCAAAGCTGTTTCTTCTGTTCTAGTAAATCCATCGTTATAGAACACATATTCTGGAGGTAGGCTTGTTGCATACTGATAACATGTAGAACTATGCAGTAATTCAGGTTAGGAGGGGCCTTAGGAAGCCATTGAGTCCAACCTATGCTCAAAGTAGAGCTAACTACTGGTTACTTGTTCATACATGCTTGTTCACTTGTTTATTGCATATTCCTTGCCATCTGATATTTCACACAAAACACAGTAGTTTGCCCTTGGTTGTAGCGTAGGGAGTCAAAGAATCTTTAACAACTGTCTTATGGTTAGCCTAGCATTTATCTTGTATAGTTATTATCAATGTAAAAATATCTGTATTCTTTTAGAAGTTGTGGATACCCACATAATTGCCAGTTTTGCTGTTAGCCAGTGTTGCACATCTCTCCTGAGCTAAAGGTGAAATGCTGGACTCCAGTACACAGGCTGAGCTTCAGTAACAGGAGTGTATTTAATAGTGTGAACACATTAATAGGGTTGTGCTAGACAGTCTTCAGGCTGGTTTGAGCACACAGGCTATTAAGTCTAAAATTAGTTCCCACCTTACTTATTATAATCAGCCATCACTACCCAATGTTGTTCTTCTCTTCCCAGAGAGCTTTGCTACCGCAGGTCAGCTTTACAGCAGGCTCCTCTTGCTGCCGCTTTGGGCTTTTCCCTGGGAATCCACACTCTATTCCTGCCCTGTCATCAGTTCATGTTTGGCAGGCAGCTGGCCTTTTGGCATTTGAGAGAAGGGAACGAACTAGGCAGAGGTGTTTCATGTTTGCATTAGAAAAGATTGTATTCCCTGTATGCCTTTCTTCTACCTTCCGTGCCATGGGTTCTTGGAGGGGAAATTATCACTGTGCACTACAGAGATCATACTAGTTGCCCAAATATCTCAGGTTGAGCTGTCCTGTTCTGTATGGACTCCACTTACAAAGCTACACAAAAGCTTTTGTGGTTTTTGTTCCATGACATCAGCTGACAGTGAAATGAGGACCTGTTTTGAAAATGAAGTGCTTCCTGGCATTGCACAATGAAATCTCTCTTCCTAAGTCAACCTTTTATTCTATTGCTTGTGTATAGTTGATAATACAAACACAATTCTGTGTGACAGAAGTGATGTAAGTTTTAGTGCATGTATTGCCATTTAATCATAAGGAAAATTACACATCAGAAGATAAGGCAAGTTATTTCACAAAGATTATGTTAAATATGGTGTCAGATATTTAAATTATCCTACTTCATTTTAATTCTAGTAGGCATACAGTGACTTCTCTTGTGCTTTTATGCCGCAGACCTACACTCTGAGACTTGTATGTATTTGTTATTAATAAAGCTGGGCCACAAGCAGTAGAACTAGTACTAATAAGGTGTGGTGCCTGACTGATTGTTTTCTGCTTTCCATTGCCACCATCTTATTCCCAGGCCTGTCAGCTTGGTAATTTCTCACCTTGGTCACTGCATCCCAGCCACACTCTTCCTGTTTGGTGGGGAGTGTGTGCTGCAAATGGCTGGGGTGACTTGGCAGGTATCTGCAGCTGGTGAGTGGACTTGGATTATATCTGGCCCATTGCAATGCACTGAATTACTTCTTGCTCCAAGGGCACACTGAATTTCTGCCCACTGCTCAGTTTCATGAAACTTAGAAACTGAACAGGAGTTTAATTCCTTTGAGATTCTGCCTTTATTACCAAATTTGGTTGAAATATTCCAACAGATGCAAAGTTATGAGGATAGTGAGAAATGCTGATTAGGTGACTGGACAGCCACATGTCATCATGCAAACCTTGTTTCCTTAAGAAACAAGGCTAGAACATTTTCAGGTTGTGTTTGGCTTGGTTGGTTGTTGATTTTTTGTGAGAATATACAGTGACCAACTTAAAGGTTGTTGTAACAAGACACTGAAAGTGTGGGTAGAGGTACTCAGCGCTTACAGAATTGATTCTACTTACCCAATATCACATTTTCCATTTGGAGAAGCGGGCTAATTTTGGTAAGGGTTTCAGCTTTCAGCAGATAGAAACATAGCAACTATTATGAAGTCTCTGAAGAGAGTATTGCATTTTTCGGTATCTCTATGTAGACTTATTTGCAATGGGTGAATCACCATTCAGCTGTTGACAAACGACAGGGCTTTCTGCAGAACAGGAGGTTTGAAATTCTGAGTTTTGGCTTAATGGTAAAAAATCTAACTTCAAAATAGTGTTATCCTGACCCTATCCTGAGCTTTTTCCATAGGTACTGTTACTTGTAGTGCACCATTCCTTGGCTTGAACCTATAAAGACTAAGAGGATGGTGAAGCTCTTTTCTGCAGACATGTCTGTCACAATCCACAGTTCTTTGTCCAGCAAATTATGTCCAATTTTTTATGATTAAGGTGATTTATAACAAGCCACAAGTACTCTTACGTGCTCAGAGAGCCATAGTTCATCTGCAGTTCTCAGCATGGTTCTGACATTGTCTAACTGAGTAAGGAAGGAAAAAATCCCAGTCTGCATTCCACTGTTAATATTAAAACAAAATAGCTATTTTTGTCTTACTGATTAGTCAGCCAGTACAACATATATTGTAAAGTCTAAATTTCCGTAAGTACATCTTCTCTACAATTGATGTCAGATCCAGGATTTTAATTGTAACATTTTTGTCAGAGCCAGAATTTGGATGCACTTCAAAGTATAGGAACAAAAATCAATATCTGAAATCAAATAGTGTTTTAACCTGAAAGCAGCTAACATTTTTTATCCATGATGTTTTACTTGAAGTTTCTTCTATGTGCATTTTGCCTTTGTGCTGTCTCATCTCAGTAATTGCTGTGATGGGAATGTTAGACTTTTATTAACAAATCGTCCTTCTGCTTGCCAGGGCAGGGACCTCATCCAGTGGGCCTGCAGGTGATGGAAGAAAGCTGGGGAAAGTGACTGGACCCAATGCAGCCCTAAATAGGGCACAGGCACTGAGTAACAATGTACATTGTTGGAATTTCAGGCTGTAAGACTGAGTCTGATAAGAAAATGCCCTGGGGCCTTAAATGCAGGTACTGATTATAATGATAATAATGGGTTTGTGTCCTTGAGGAAAGAGAGCACCGCCAGAAACAAGTTACTGTTTAATGATATGCTAGGCAGCTAGATACATGCTAATGTGGATGGAAGATTTCCAAGTTCTGAATCATCAAAACTAGTGCAGCATTTGACCTTTTGTAAAATTTCCATCTTGGCCATTCATATTGACCTGGTCTAAATCTCTTAGCTTGCCATATCTGAGACATTTACAGGGGCAGGTGATATGCTGTGTGTTACAAGATAGGTACATGCGCATAGAAATACAATATTGTGCAGGAACAAAACCTTTTCCAGGTGTTTTATTGTAGTTTGTTTGCTTGTTTATTTGGGGGGGGGGGTTGTTTGGCTGTTGTTTAATATTTGGGTGGTTTTTGTTTGGTTTTATTTTTGTTTGTTTGTTTGGGGTTTGTGGTGGGGTTTGTGGGATGTATTTTTTGTTACTTTGGGGAAGGGGTTGTGTTAAACTAGCAAAACCGTAAGACAAGGCTGGGTTTACAGAAATGAGACTCTTTCTGAGGACTTCCTATCCCACCTATTTTCAGCACAATCTAAGGAGTAAAGTAGCCTAGGTTAGGGAACACTGAGTCATGCAAAATTGCACAGTCCAGCTTTGTGCAAGTAAGAGCAGCCTGGTCTAAATGTTTTTGTGAATCTGCAGAATACTGACTTCTCTCTCTGGGATGCTGATGAATTATCCCTTACAACTGCAGAACAACCTGACTTCGCATATATAGTTGTCCACTCAAAAAATTAAACAGATGGCTTTAAGACTTCGAAAATTAATGAAGTTGGTACTCAGCAAAACTGCAGTCTCCTCATTAACTTTTTTTTTTTTAATGCACATTTTAAAGCACAGTTCTCAATATAGAGAGGATGAAAGAATGGCTGAGGTTGGAGGAGATCTCTGGAGATCATCTGGTCCAACCCCACTGTTCACACAGGGCTCCCTAGAGCCAGTTGCCCAGGACTATCTACAGGCAGCTTTTGAATATCTGAGCATGGAGACTCCAAAACTTCGCTGGGCAGCCTGTGCCAGTGCTTGATCACCCTAATAGTCAAAAAGTGTTTCCTGATGTTCAGACAGAACCGCCTGTGTTCCTGTGTGCCCTTTGTCTCTTTGCCTGTCACTGGGCACTGCTGAGAAGATTCTCGCTTGATCTTCTGTGCACCCTTCCTTCAGGTATTTCTATACACTAATGAGATCCTTTCCTGAGCCTTCTTTTCTCCAGGGCCAAGCAATCCCGGCTTTCTCAGACTTTCCTCATATGAGAGATACCCCAGTCCCTTATAATCTTAGGCCTTTTAGTGGACTCTCTTCAGTAACTCCGTATCTGTCTTGTACTGGGGATCCCAGAGCTACATACTGTACACCAGCAATATTATAGAATCATAGAATAGTTAGGGTTGGAAAGGACCTTCAGATCATCCAGTTCCAACCCCCCTGCCATGGGCAGGGACACCTCACACTAAACCATGTCACCCAAGGCTTCATCCAACTTGGCCTTGAACACCGCCAGGGATGGAGCATTCACAACCTCCCTGGGCAGCCCATTCCAGTGCCTCACCACCCTCACAGTAAAGAACTTTCTCCTTATATCCAATCTAAACTTTCCCTGTTTAAGTTTTAACCCGTTACCCCTTGTCCTATCACTACAGTCCCTAATGACCTAATATTCTTGGTCTACTAAATTTTAAGAGTCCATAAAAATTTGTTTGTTTATGTGGATGTCACAACTGAGCTGAAAATAGGTCTCAGAAGAGAAAATAAAATAACTAAGGAGGTCAGAGTTTTTAACACTTAGGCATCCTGAAATGAGTGGAGCACTTTTTTTTAAACACAGTGATAATGTTTTCTTGGGAAAGTGCCAAGAACATTTCCAAATCAATTTTTGTTCACATTCATTTACAGCTCTTGCACTTAGTACACCATCTGTCTTCATTTCACTTCTATATGTTAGTCTGATGGGATGCATAGAAGCTTTGTTAAGACTGCTAGATGAAGATCCATCTGTAGCACTTTATGATATTTTGCTATTTCAGCATCCAAGGGAACGTAACAAATGTGAAATATGTTATACTCTGTTTAGATGTTGTTTGGTTTGGTTTTTTAGCAGGAGTAAGCCTTATTAGTGGTTTGAAGTTATAAATAATGCAGTATTGTTACTGGACTTCGAACAAAAATATTTTGCTTTATTTTTGCACTCTAAAGTGTGTAAGCTGTGATCCAGGAAATGTTTACACATGGGCTCTATCTTACATGTGTGAATGGTCCCTCACTCCACTCAGCAAATCTGGTTTGCAAGATCATGGTCTAAGATTGTTTCAGAATGCTGTTAAGCATTTTTGTTTTTCTAGTCTTCAGTTTGCAAATGCTGTTATTAAAAAAAGCTAGAGGATATATAAAAATAATTCACAGCTTCATGAATTATGCAGGGGAGACATTCTAGTTCCCTGTTCATAAGGCAAAATGTTCAGGTGCTAAGATATAAAATTGGATGGGATGTTACAAAATTAGCCTGTGATTCAGTAAGCCGTACAGGTCAGAATTGCTCACGTACTTGATATAAAGTCTGTGCTTGAGTGGCTCATATACTGCTCTGGCACAAGATTTTCCCCTTCCAGCTTTCTGTGAGTTGAGATTTCAGTGAAGTAGGCAAAAATAAGTCTGTTTAAAGGACATTTTAAACCACTTAGGGCTTCACAAAGTGACATTAGTGAACGACAGAAAAAAACCCACATCCTTTCCACACAAACATGGTTATTATAAGTTCTCCATGTAAGCTGGATAATTCAGGTTCTTTAATGAAAAAGACAATGTAGATAAAGGAAATGATGTAGGAAATAAACGTGAGGTTAGGAACAGAAGTTTACATGTGTTGTTTGTAAAATTACTAGTTAATTCATTGTAGGCCCCTCTCTCTGCCCTGGCTGAAAGTAAATATCTCTTGAAAAGCCATCTCTGACTCCAGTATGCTGCAGAGGAAAGGCAAATTCTGTAGACAGTGACTTGCCAAGTGTTATTTCTTCCATCAACAAAACTTCTCCCTGCCTTACCTCCCTCCCTTAAAGGCTTACCCTCTTTTTTAATGCTTACCTTGCAGGCCCAGAAAGCTCAGGATTTTCTATTCCCAAAGAGTAAGATCCCACACACAGGGCAGGGAGGCACTCCAGTCACAGAGCAGAGGAAGAGGTTAATCACAGGAGCCAGGAAAGGGTTCTGTGAAGTGATGCTCCCTCGCTTGGTCTATTTTCTTCTCCCATGTCTTGTCAGCTGGAGGAATATGGGATGGCAGCTGGCTGCTTCTGAGAGTTAGGTTTCATCTAGTAAGAAAAAAGATGGTAGATTGTGGCAAACAGGTGAGATACAGCCATAGCCCCAGGAAGTGTGACATAATTCTGAGTCAAGCATATTAGTGTCACTTTCAGTGTGTGAGACTTGACAGGTCTTTCATATCAGAAGCACAAGCGTCATGTGTGATTTTGGACCCTGTACCTTAGGGCAGCATAAATAGGATTAAAGACTTGAAATTAAGTCTCTTTAGTTTAAATAAATTCAAAGGATGCTACTTTCTTCCAGCACATTTTGCTCTGTGTAGGTTGGGATTTTATGTTGGGAATTAGGAAGAGTAGTATCATTTCCAGCATGTGGGAGAACTGAGATGAGTTTAGAATTCATAAATGCATTTGGAACAAACAACTCCATGTTACTGAAAATAAGATCAGTTATGTGATTAAAATGAATGCAATCAAATTTGAAGCTTCAGGCACTGCAGCTAAACAAACTGATACCTCTAATCAGCAAAGGATGCTCTTTTAAGGAACATTATAATTTAAAATGAAGAAACTACTTTAAAACTGTCTTCTCTAGTGAGCAAATGACTATGCAGCAATATTTACGTAGTCATATACAACATCTTTTAAATGGAATTCATGAAGATTTTCTAATTGGACCTTAACATAAACTTTGCACCTAAGAATTTGATACAAGGGAGACATCTGGTGAGATATTCCCGTAATGCCATGCCTCTGCACTGTCAGGCTTACAGCAAGTGGAGCTGGCCTTGCCTTGCTCAGTACAGAATTCCTCAGTGGGTCTCAAATGTATCTGTAGATGAGCATCCTGGTTTTGGCTGGGATAGAGTTATTTTCCTTCCTAGTAGGTGGTGCAGTGCTGTGTTTCAGCTTTAGTCTGAGAACAATGCTGGTAACACACCAGTGTTTTAGTTGTTGCTAAGTAGCACCCTGAATAAGGACTTTTAAGTCTCATGCTGTGCCAGTGAGGAGGGGCATAAGAAAGTGGGAGGAAGAAGAAACACTGGCACAGGAAGAACAGGAAGAAGACACCTGACCCAAACTAGCCAAAGGGGTATTCCATACCACAGCACATCATGCCTAGTATATGAACTGGGGGGAGTTACCTGGAAGGGCTAGATCGCTGTCAGGTCAGGCTGTGTGTTCGTCGGTGGGTGGTGAAAATTGTATTGTGCATCACTTGAGTTTATTGTTTGTTTGGATTTTCTTCTTCTCTTTTAATTTTATACCTCCTTGTTATTTCCCTTATTATTGTTAGTAGCAGTAGTAGTAGTAATAGTAATAGTAGTAGTATGTTGTACTTTAGTTACTAAATAGTTCTTATCTTCCGAGGGGGGGTGAGCAAATGGTAAGGGAAAGCAAGGCAATGCGAAGCAAGACAAAGCAAGGCAAGACAAGGCAAGGCAAAGGAAAGCAAGGCAAGGCGAGGGAAAGGACAAGGAGAAAAAAAAAGAATTTCTGTGTGTTGTGTTTTATGCTTCTCTTTGACATCTGCACACACAATCAGTTTCTTCTATTTTTCACAAGTCCCCTGCTATTCTTTCTTTTGAGGCATTTAATTCAAATGCCAGTGATGCTACAGGGCGGGAACACTCTCCCAGAATTAAAGGTGAATATTGTATTTAATTTAAAGGCTGACATGGCAAATGCTCTTGATTGCACATACAGACTGTGATCGTCTTGATATTTGCTGTGTTTAATGGAGACAGAAAAGCAAATACGTTTCACTTATTCTGCACTGATGTTTTTCTACTCCAAGTTAATGCTCATGGAATGAGGTAAAACATCCATGTGACTGGGTCAGGCTAATCCTATGACTGAGAACGGCCAGGAACATAGACTGCTTTTCAGGCCTGTCCTTTGGTGCTCCCTGCTTTTGGAAAGAGTGGTCATGCTGGTAAAATCATTGAACATGACTCCGAAGAATCTGGGTCCCATTCCCAGCCCTTCTTTTCATTTGCAGAATGAACCAAATTGATCCTCTGCAGCTTACCTGTTGGATAAAGCACAGTGAATTGGTATTCCTGTTTTCAGAGCTGACATCCGTGAACATGTCCATGAGACCATGCTCGTGTCTCTTGATACATGAGACTGAAAAGTGTAAGACTTTAATGAAGATATGAAAAGTTAGTAATACTTGATTACCACGGCAGTTTAGTCCATAAGCATTTATTTGGAAGTGACATTTTTACTACTATAAAATTCCACCTGTTTTAACACTATTTGAATATATGTCTTTGACCGTGTGCCTCTATACAAACACAAAGATGGAGTGAAAAAATAAAGCTAACACTAAATTTACTGTGACATTTGTGCGAGAGACTTAGATGACTGGTTTCACTTTTGTTGCATTTTCTGTGTTTGAATTGCTAGAAACATGTTTGGTAACCACACAAGAAATAGTGCAAGCATTATATAATTTTGTACCCACAACTAGAAACTAAGCAACTTAGTAGAAATTCATCAGGATGGCTTGTCCTGTGCTGCAGACATATATGTTATGAGATCTGATATCTGTAGTCTGTCCTTTATCAGCACTTCTGCCTAACTGATGAAGTCCCAGTTGACCGGAATTTAGCAAATGTGATGTCTATCTACAGGAAGGGCTGCAAGGAGGACCTGGAGAACTATACACCTATCAGTCTGACCTTGGTGCTGGGGAAGGTTATGGAGCAGACCATCTTGAGTGCCATCACACAGCACGTACAGGACAACTGGATAATCAGGCCCAGACAGCATGGGTTTATGAAAGGGAAGTCCTGCTTGACTAATATGATCTTCTATGACAAGTTGAGCCACTTAGTTGGTGAGGGAAAAGCTGTGGATGTTGTCTGCCTAGACTTTGGTAAAGCCTTTAATGCTGTTTCCCACATAATTTTCCTGGCTGCTTGTGGCTTGGATGGGAGCGTGTTCAAAGAAGAGCAACAAAGCTGGTGAAGGGCCTGGAGCACAAGTGTTATGAGGAGCAGCTGAAGGAACTGGAGTTGTTTAGCCTTGGGAAAAGGAGGCTCAAAGCAACCTTATTGCTCTACAACTACCTGAAAGAAGGATGCATTGCAAGAGGAGAGACCTGAAGTTCTGCCAGGGGAAATTTAGATGGCCTATTAGGAAAAATTTCTTCACTGAAAGGGTGGTCAAGCATTAGAACAGGCTGCCAAAGGAAGTGGTGGACTCACCTTTCCTGGAGGTATTTAAAAGATGTGTAGATGTGGCACTTAGGAGCATGTTTTGGTGGTGGACTTGTCAGTGTTAGGTCAATGGTTGTACTTGATGATCTTAAAGATGCTTTCCTACCTACATGATTCTACGATCCTATTGCAGCAGTCTAATGTAATAATTAGGCTCAAGATGAATCCTCACTTGAGGTTCATTTGATTAAGTACAGTTGTTTTCCAGATTTCTTACTATGTATAAATCTTAAGTCAGAAAGAAAAAAGAAAAAAAGAAAAAAAGCCCCCAAAACAAAACCAGCAAAAAAAACCCCACCCCCCCACATTAAGATAACCTTTATTGTATCTATTTATAGTGCTGTCAGACTCTGGTTGGGGTCACACTCAGTTCAGCTGCCCTCCAGATTTCTGTTCTCCCAGGCACCTGAGATGCTGCCTGACCTTCACTGTCCTTTCTTTGGAGCTGCACCGCTAGCACTGCTGCTTCACCTGGCTTTTCTGGTCTTCAGAGCTGTGAGCATTCATAAAGCATTACAACTACTGTTCATAGGCACTACATTCATATGCACTAGCAAAGGTCTCTGCAATGCTTATAATGCCATACACTAAAAATAACTTAAATTTCCAGAAAAGGTGCTGGTTTTGGCAGATAAGGCTGGCCATGATGTTAATACTCTCTTATCTACCATAGACACAACAAAAAATTATCAGTCAATCAGACCTGTGTGCACTCTTTTCATTGTCGGTGTCTGATAGCCCCTGCTGAACAGAGCCCACAGGGAGCTGCTGGTTAGTATTTCCTGAGTCTCGTAAGTGATGTTTGAGACCACTCATTTTAAACACGAACACCAGAAAAAGACTCTAGTTTCATACTGTAGTTGAATGATGTTTGCCTTTCCAGTCACTGCTGATTTTGTTGAGACAAGTGTGAAATTGGTACTTGTGGCTCTTGCTGCGTATTGGGTACTGAATGGTAGCTTCTGCATGGCAGCTGTTTACTTCAGAAATTGTAAGTCATCGTCAGTTGTACAAAGAATGGAAAGAAGACTTGAAAGCTGTCAAATTCATCTTAAGGCTGTAGTATTGCCAGGATATATGGAAAGCCAATGAAAAATTTCCTCTGAAAAAAATACAGTACTGTCACTGCTCTTTCATCTTCCATTTTTACCCTGCTCTGCTTCATTTTTTGTTTGTATTTTCAGAGTGTCTGAAACAGTAGGTTACAGCCCCCTGCTTGTGACTTCCTAGGTTGTACAACAGTGCACGTAATAAAGATTGAGGATTTACTACTGAATAAAAGTTACCTAATTAGGTGGCTAGGATACACATTCACAAATCAGAGAAACTCATCTCAGTTCTTGCCTTAGCTCATGATCTACTGTGTGCCTTCAGTCTCTGTGGCAATTTCTCAGACACGGAGCAGGGAGAGGAGGAAGTGTTTTTCATCATAAAGAGAAGAGCTACTCAGGTGTAAAATAGTCTTACTGTGATTTTCTTATATTTTAATTTCCCAAGATGAAAAAAAATGGTATCTCTAAATTAAAAGTGAAATATTATTAAGATACATGAAAGTCAAACTAGGACTTTTTTGAATGCCTCTGGAATCTGTTATTGAGCTTTTTCAAATAAGATATACCAATTTCAGTTGCATATTTAACGTTCATAATGTCATTGAATAATGACTGAAGCAACCAAAGAATGATATGTCATAATTATTTGTAAACTATCTCTTATGTATTTATTACAAGAAATGCAAACATTGAGAATTAGAGCTATAAATAAAATCTAATGTCTCGTGTTTGTCAAATACACATCTGCATGTGCCTTTTTTAATTTCTGGTGTTCTGAATAACCACAAGCAACAGTGTGGAAAATCAGAAAGAGGTAAATTTAAGAGCCAAGATAAAACAATTATCACATCTTTTATAATTATTTAACCACTCCAGAATATTCCTTTAGACATTGTTCTCTTCACGTTCTCAGAGAGTGCAACACAGTTTTTCTGCTCACAGGCATAAACCCAACCATCATTGCTCTTTTTATTTTGTATAAGGGAGACGAGTTAGTATTTCTTCCAGATAGAGAATTCTGCATTATATTCAGAAAGTTGTCAAGAATGATCAAATCATAGAACAGTATAAAATATATAACATAACTCACCTGAAAAATAGAGAGTAATTTTTCTGCTATATTCCTCTTTTAATCGAAAGCTAGTTGAAAGTTTCTAACCACCCATGTTTTTCAAATGATTGATTTCTCACTGAAGTGGCTAAGCAATGAAAATATTGTGGATCAACACAACCTCCACAGTATTTTATGCCACTGAAAAATGAAATGTGATTTATATTCAGGCATTTCCATAAGTTGATTAATAGCGCGCTGGTTCAGATTTGGATCAATAGTTGCTCTCTCTCAAAGGACTGCTTACTCCCCACCTTGGATTGTACAACCTCATGAAGCAAGGTCAAGCGTCATCATTGCTGCCTATTCCTAGTGAAGCAAATCTTTATCACTGGCCAGAATTAAGGACTAAGCACACTTATAGCATGATCATTGCAGCACTGGCCTGCTGACGGAAGAAACGCATTTGTGCCGTTGTGTCCATTAATTTTTAAGTATTTTATATAAAGTTGGCAGGTTCAGTGAAAGTTTTCGAGGCCAAGTATTGCAGCATACAAGGAAGCACACACACCTACCTCCTTCAATTCTTTTCTGATTCACAGCTAACCCTACAGCTCAAATCAAAGCCAACTCCAAATTATCTGCCATGTGAATTGTGAGACGTGAATCCAAGCTGCCTTTTCAGTAAATAAAACATTCATTCAGTCCCACCTGGGACTGTAAAATATGAATGTTTGTTTATAATGTTGATAACACTCCTTTTTCATTCTCTTACATGTATGTTAAGCAAATAGTAAACACCCACTCACAAGTACAGCTATATGATAAATTAGAGCTGTTAAAAACAATTCAACTTCTCCATCTCACTCTGCTGAATGCCCATTTAACATTACAACCATCTTTCTAATCTAAATGATAGCCATTACAAAAGTGTTTCAAATTTTCACTTTGCCATAAATTCCTACCCTCTCTGTATCCATCTCCCACATGGGAAATATAAGTTCCTCAACACTACCTTCTCCTGGCATTAGATATTCTATAAAAGACAAATATTTGTGGTAGGATCAATGCAATGCATTTCAGAGCTGAAATGGTAATGGAACATAGAGCTTTGGAGTTTCCCAGAATATATACCTACCATACTAGCTTAGGTAACTGGAAAGAGTTGAGATATACTTTAAATCCAGAGAAGCTTAATGCATAGAGTAGTATTTTTGAGAAATTTTGGCTGTATTACTCTTAGGTTTTCTCTCTCCTTTTGATTTACAGACAAGGATTAATGCAAATCTTTATACTTACATTAAATATTCACCTCCCCAAACACTATTAGCATAGTCTGAAAAATATTTAAAATACAACTTTTCAGTAGAAAATACTGTACACACATATCTATCTGTGCTAGGTGTGTTTATATGTGTGTAAATCAGATAGCATCACGACATAACGCGGGATGAACATGTCATCTTTGCAGAGTTCAAAAAACTGCTAATAAAATGCTCAGAATGCTTCATGCTAAGCAGCCTGAAGAGAGAAGGACTGGGATGAGTTTGCCTGATAGGCCAGTGCTGTGACATGAGCAAGAATGACACAATGACAGACACAGCAATTTGCGTTGGAACTATACCCATCACTTTTAAGGAGAAAGAACACAGTGTGCACCGTGAGGTGCATAACTTTGCTATTTGGTCTTTATTGGCATCTGATTTACGCAACCTGCCATTTATCTTTGAATCACAAGAAGGTCTCTAGATGAACCCAGTACTCACCACATGAGTTATAACAGGTGTAATTACATGCTACTTTAAAAATTGTGTTATGTATTCCACAGGTGCTACATTTGGATCATCTCAAATAGCTTGCTACTGTAATTATTGTATGATCTCTCTGTATTGCATATAAAGAACTGAGAAGAGCTGTATTCTGTTAGAATAAAACAAAAAACCCACCATGTTTTACAACTATTCTGTGTTGTGTTGCCTCTGTTGCTGATAAAGGCTATTTAGTCACAACCAGAGAAGGATGGATTTCTTTTAATTAGGAAGGAATTGAGAACTGGTTTGATTAAGAACTTTGGATATATCTGAAATTAAATGTCATGCCATAGAAAAGCTTATACAAGGACTAACATTCGTAGCAGTCATGAGAGTCTGGATCTCCCCAACATCTCTAAAGTTACGAGAGATAAGGGCAGATACTGGATGTGCTGAGTTCAAATGTATGGCCCATTATCATTGTGTCGTGGTTTAAACCAAGTGCCCCAACTCCCTGAGATTTAGGAAGGAAAATCCAAAGAATGTAGCCCTCACGGATTGAGATAAGAACAGTTTAATAGCTAAGGCATAACACAATAATAATGATACAGCCAATAACAAGCGAAAAGAATACAACACCCCACCAGCCACCGACCCATAACTCACTCCACCCTGCCCAGCTGAGCACCGCGTGCTCCCTCCTCCATTTTCCTCTAGAGCTCCACCCCTCCAGCCCTCTCTTTCCCAGTATGCATCCTGGGCATCATGTGCTATGGTATGGAATACCTCTTTGGCTAGCCTGGGTCAGGTGTCCTGTCTCTCCTTCCTCCCGGCCTCCCCTCCTCCACCTGGCTGGAAAAAACCTTGAACAAAAACAACCTCAAAACATGCTCAAACCATGACATTATCCACCCCTTATTCCATACCATTCACGTCATGCCCAGATCCCACATTTTCAATACACCATCACTCTTAAGTCCACCCCTCGATCATGAGACATCTCTGTGTTGCATCTCTGGAATGATGGCCTGAAGTATCTGGGCCCACCAGGCTCAAAATCATTCACCGTCCCCTTCAGCAGTTCTACAGCTTGCTGCTGGGGACTCCATACAGCTGCCTTCCACTTCCAATGCTTCCAAAGCACTGGAGGGGCCCAGTAGATCAGATACCTGGCCATACTGTCCCACATGCCCTGCCACTCATGACTGTCCAGCCTTGGGGACAGTCTCCTGGTGCTCCTATGTACTTGTCTAACCTTAGACAAGACCCAAACCTGACTCTGCTTAACTTTTGCGACTGGGGCTGATGTAGCTGCCCTGCTTGCCAGTTCTCCCACCACCAGCTTCTCTTCTCCTGAGTCCAGATCTTCCTCCTCTGCCTTGCTGGGAAGTGCTGCGTAGTCTCCTGCATCCTGCTGGGGCTCGGCGGGTGACTTCCGGGGGACACTCTCGGCCGTCGGAGGGTCGGGAACGGCCACGGGACTCACCTCCCCCGCTGCCTGGTCCCGCTGCTCAGCTACCGCCCTGCTCCGCTCCTCCCCCGCCTGCTCCCGCTGCTCTGCCACAGCCGTTTGGCTCCCCGTGCCGCTCTCCCTGGCAGCCTCAGCTGCCGGCAGCTCCCGGGGCCGCTCCTTCCTGGCTTCACGCAGCTCCACGCAGACGACGACGAGGATAAGGACAAGGACAGCGAAGAGCAGCGGGACGGCCTGGTACAAGTCCAAGTCCACGGCCACGTCCATCCCCCCCTGCTGCCGGAGCCCCACCGTATTACAAGCCTCTGACACAAAGTACAGTGAAACAAAAGCTTTAGCCCAAGCCCCATGATCGACAAACACAAACACATCCAATCCATACACAAAGTACCCGGCAAAATCCCGAAACAGCGAGATCCAGAGAAAAACCTCTAAGAGCCAATAAATCAGCATTGTGACAAGAGACCATAAATCCGCTCAGATCTGTTCTTATCTCAAATCCTCGGGCCCCACGTTGGGCGCCAAAAATGTCATGGTTTAAACCAAGTGCCCCTACTCCCTGAGATTTAGGAAGGAAAATCCAAAGAATGTAGCCCTCACGGATTGAGATAAGAACAGTTTAATAGCTAAGGCATAACACAATAATAATAATACAGCCAATAACAAGCGAAAAGAATACAACACCCCACCAGCCACCGACCCATAACTCACTCCACCCTGCCCAGCTGAGCACCGCGTGCTCCCTCCTCCATTTTCCTCTAGAGCTCTACCCCTCCAACCCTCTCTTTCCCAGTATGCATCCTGGGCATCATGTGCTATGGTATGGAATACCTCTTTGGCTAGCCTGGGTCAGGTGTCCTGTCTCTCCTTCCTCCCGGCCTCCCCTCCTCCACCTGGCTGGAAAAAACCTTGAACAAAAACAACCTCAAAACATGCTCAAACCATGACACATTGCAAGAACCAAGTTTTGGTCACAGTCAAGGAGCAGATGCCTGACTGGAAGAGAAATCCTGAAGAAATGTAACAGTTGGAAGAGCAAAGCACTTTCCTGTAGGAAAGGGCAAGGTGGGTACAGCTGTCAGATGCACTTTCAACAGACTGATGAAGAGCTCTATAGCCTTAAGTTTCAGTAAGTGCTGTAGGATCATGCTTAAAGAATCCCCCTGCGTGTCACATCCATAATGTCAAGAATGTCACTGGCCTTCATTCAGATCAAGTAGACTCCTTTGTATTCTCCATAAAGAGGTTTCATTCTGGGCAAGATCATTCCTGCTCTCATCCCAAGAGTCTTCCAGACACAGTGGTGTGAGATGCAGTGATGTAGATGAAGCCATGCTTCCTAACATCCCTTTAGTGGAAATTTGGGACTTTCTACCTTTCCAAGTCATAAGAAAGTTGACCATGGGACATCCCTGATCATAGAAAATTTTGTGAAGATACTGTCTTGAACTGTTGGTACTGACTTGGGCTCTCTGCAGGAATGGTGACATTCCTGTAAATGGGGTAGACCGCAGAACACTGGACTGAGACATCACACCTGGACAGATAGAAGTTTGCTGCTCTTCAACAAAGGAAAACTTCCTGGTACTTCCCTTCTTGCTTGTAAGGATTAGCATCAGGCATCATTGCTTCGATATGAAAGGAAGGGCTGGCATAATTTCCAGACAGTCCACATCTCTCTCTAAAGCACTGATGCCTGAACAAGCACTTCAGCGAACAGGGAACCCAATTTTACAAGAGCGAACAAATGTATACAGTGTGTTCAAACCTGGAGGCATCTGTTACAGATTGCATCAGTCAGAGTTTTGTTTTGAAAGCAGACTTCCTCCAGCTATTTAAAAGTTCATGCTACTACAAGAGGGCATACCATCAGGCAGGGGACTGTCAAAGCAGTTGACAGTGAGAGTCTGCTGGTTGGTGATCTAAAAGGAATCCATTTTCTAAGGGAAAAGGGTTACTGATGTGAAATAAGAAGGGCTGGTTTTCTAGCCTTTATGCTAAAAGAGAAGCCAGTTTCTGCAGAAGTTGAGACTGGTGAGAAGCATCCAGAAAAGTGATGAGGAAGGTGAATAGGTAGCACCAAAGAAACCAGACTGAAGTCTCTCTCCACAGTTGCATTGTCTGACACTTCAGCCTCTGTAATAGTTGATTCCAATGTGGAAAGATACATGGCTAATTAGCAGGTTGATAATGAAGATTGACAGTGTGGGGGAAGACTGTATCCTTTAATAAGCTGCCAAAGCTATTCTGTAGAATATGAAGGTGTAAGAGGCTGGTATGTACAAGATGGTGGCCTCCAGCAGCAGTGATGCCTCACTGAACCTTTGTATCTCAAGACTGTATTGATATGCTGTCACACAGGGTGAATGGCTTCTGGAATGACCATAGTAAAAGATAAATATAATGTGCATTGTTGCCTAGTGATTCTATGTATCCTTAGAGATCAAATGGTATCCTCTGACTTCTTGAACCAGAGTCCCATCCTTTCTTAGAGCAAGGATCTCCAGGCAGCTGCCTGCTGCTTTTCACTTGGCAATCCCTATGCATGTATTTTACTACAGCTGAAGAGACAAAAGCATGGAATGGTAGAGACCATGGTATTAATTTTCACTTGTAAAACACTCATGAAGGCAACAGCTTGAATAAAGAAAAGGTTAAGAGGTTAATCTTGAGACAGATTGTCAACAACTTCAGTCATTTAGACAAAGAAGTGTATTAATGGTGAAAGAACTCCATACTTAATGATTAGCATAAATATGTCTTCTATGTAAATACTTATTGTATCATCTCTCTTCAGACCTCTCATATAAGGATTAGTGGACAGCTGAGTCTTTTTCAAAGCTCTTTCAGTCACTTATAATTCCAGGGTTAGGTGAATTTAAAGAAAACCAATTTCAAATGCATGGTGCTGCTATCACTGGCTCACTTTTTGACTTAAGTGCCTCACAAGGTCTTCCAGATTCAGAAAGCTGTTCCCACCATGTTTGGATTGACTGATTGATCCATTTGAAATAGTGCACATGGATATAAAATGAATATCATGCTTGGGTCTTATCGTAGGGCAATTTGAGGGGACCTCTTTAACTGTGTACCTTGTATGAACCTCTTCTCTTCTTTCTCCTTTCCTCTCCTCCTCTTCTATTCTTTCTTCTCTGATTTTCATTACAAGGCAGAGATAGAGGCACTGATAAGGAAAGGTAGCTCATTCAAACCTCTTTATCTGCTTCAAAAATAGAGGTCTCATATCATGAAGTTGTCAATAGTGGCAGAGAGCCACTTTCCTGGTCTGCTTTGCAGGTGATTGATGCCTCCTTGCTAGCACTGGAGTTATATTGATAGAAATTCTGCAGCGTTGGTCCTTCCTTGTTTCTTCGTAAACCAGTACCAGTTTCAGAAAAACATGTGCCCGCAACGAACATACTTTTCTCTGAAGCAATATAGTAGTCTATAGCATATCTGCCAGAAAGGAAAATCTCTCTCCCATAGTCTGAACTCTACTGTATGTTTCTGAGGAGACAACAGACAAGGGAGAAAGTCCAGTTGTTAAATGGAAGAAAATAAGGATGAAAACAATCTCAAAAAAGAGTAAGGTCTGTGTGAGGGCAGGACACACACGCATTAGATAAAACAAAGAAAGGAAGCCTTATTTGCCTGGCAGATAGGCAGTGATGAGTGGGCTCATCTCACAATTACTACACAACTAAGCAGGAGGTACATCGATATGGATGTTGTTAGGGCTAACAATCTTGTCTTGCATGTTTGGATATATGCATGGCACAGTTTGTGTGCTCATATGGACAATCACTTGAAGGGAAAACACAATCTGCTATAATGCCTATCTGCTAGACAAAATGTGCATGATTAGTTCCATATGGTTTTTCTTTGTGAAACAGTAGAGCTCCAAAGTAAGGAACTGTTTCAAATAGAGGTGATGATGTATTTCAAAATCTCAGTTCAATAATGTACTTATGGAGGAAATTTGCCTTCAGTGGGATTTAAACAAACATTTGTGTGCTTTGCTGAATAGAGATGTCCTTAAACATCTGCTTAAAGACATGTACATGCTAAGATGTGATCTTTGGGTGGGCTTCAAATCAACTCCCAAGTGATTTGTTGAATGAGGCTTCAAAAGAAGCTCTCTGCAGTCTACAAAAAAAAAAACCCAGCATCTCTTCTCTAATGTAATGTTTTCCTTTACTGCTGCACTGCTTTATCAAGTAGAAAAGTGCTAATGGTATTCCTCCTCACACAGTTACATTTAGGAGATAGATAAATTATGTAATGGAAGAGGATGCCTAGTCTTATGTGTGTCTAGTCTAACAGTCGAAGACAAGAGAATCCTTTAGAGAACAAATCAGAGAATCCTGATGTTACACTGAATTTTAATATAACCCACAACTGGTGACTTTAAAACAGGCCCTCACCTTTAGTTCTAGCTTTGAAAAGCTTCTGGGTGAGCTTTCCTTTCTCCATACGCTGCACAAGGGAGATGAGGCAGGCTAGTCTCCCCATATAGATGTCTAAACTAGTTGCCTAAATTTAAGTGCTGTTGGTAAGCAGCATGAATAACTCTTTCAGGCAGAACATTTTAGGGAAAGATGGACTCTAAAATCACTATCTGTCATAAATGCAAGAAAGAGAACAAAGGAGTCTGTTCAGCATGGCTGTTTGCCTTCAACAGAACACTTTAGCAGGCATTCAGCTTTCCTATGGGCTGTAGGACTGGCGATCTAGAGCAGGTGACATTTCTGTGGTCAGCATCTGCCCTGCCATGCCATCTGCAACAGTGACGCAGTGGGGTGAGTCACTCTCCACTAAAGACAGGAAAATCAGATATCCATGTGGGAATGTCTGAAAGCCAAACTGCTGAGCACAGGGGAGTTTTAAACTAGTCAGTCAGAAGCATCGAGAGAGCTGAAACCTTCTTTGATGTTTCCCTGGGGAAATAGGGATTCAGAGCCCTGGAAGCACAGTCTGCGGTGTCGCCTGCCATCTTCTGTAGCCAGGAACATGCCCAGGAGGCTAAATCCCGAGTCAGCATCACCATTGCTGAGATTTGAACCAATGGCTCTGCATTACAGAAAATTATGTCAGCTACCAGCTTATGGGGCATTTTGGATAGAGGGGATCCTCACATCCTCACCTCTCCTGCTGCACTCACGGTGCTCTGTAGTCAAAAGTGATGAATTTATGAGAGCTGAAGGCAAGGGCCCCCTTGGGGGGAGGCTGTAGGCACCTGGAGAGGGGTGCTCTGTGGTTTCTCAGGCTACTAAGAAAATTGGAATACTGTGCTCATAAAACAGAGAAAAATATTCCAGAATGGGAACCAGAGACCTGTTCTCAGGGAATGTACAGCCCACTGAGCTCCAGGTCATGGTTGCTCTGCTGGTGGCGTGGTCCTTCCTTTCTCAGATGTACAATGGCCCATGAATAACGGGGACCATTCCCCTCCCTCCCTCCCCCCCCCAGATACGCAGTGCCTGATGGTTAGGGGTATTTTTCTAAGCTTAGGGAGGTGGGGGCTCAATTTGCATGGCATTAGAAGAGCCTAGGACTCCAGTTTTATGTTTCCTGAAGCAGTGCTCTTGGTTATTGGACAGAAGTAGGGCATCCTGTTTTGTGATAAGGTCATCTTAACTGAACTCCAGGGTAGCTCATTCTGAAGTTAATTCTGAACAGCAGGTCAGGCCCAGACAATCTCACAAGTTAAGCATAAACCTATCTGGTCGTGTCAGAGAAGCCAAGGCCATGTATGGCATGCCTGTTGACACTGCAGTAGGCTCTCAGGGAAGGTTTTCTCTGGAGCTATAGGTGTCCCATGTGCATAAAACAAGAGAGGAAGGGTTTTCCCTAGCTACTGACAGCAAGGTAGCTTTGTGGGCTCTGCCTCCTCCTCCATTCTAACGCGATTGCTAGTAACACAGGCAGCATGTGAGGCCTTATCTGCAGTTTTATTTAGGAACTTCTGTTTCATATACAGAAGTAAATGGCTTGTAACAAGTTGAACCTCTGTCACTTTTCCTTCTCCCTCAGGCAGAGGAGGGAACTCCCTGCCAGTTTCCTGCATGCCAGCAGGGACTTTTCACAAGATACATTTTGGATATAGACTCTTAAATTCTGCCTAAGCACCACTTTGAATGCATAAATCTCTTTTTGAAGCTGAGAATTAAGCCGTGTGCCTCAGTTTGTCATCTGCAAAGTGGAGAATTTCCTTACCTGACAAGAAAAGTGTGAGGATAAATATTTCAGAGACTATGAAGTACTCAGACAACTCTCAGTGCGGGTGAAAAAAGTACCTTGGCTAGACAGGAATATGCTGCTTTAAAATTCCCAGAAGAGCAGCACAGAATAGAGATGAGATATTGCAATGTGGGAGGCAATTACAGCAATCTGTGTGATAGATGGCATCATTCACAGTAAGGCAAAATGGATCAGTCTGTAGGCTTTCATCCCTAGTGTGCTCTCTTCACTTCTGGTATGCACTTTGTCTGTGCACTATGTCAAGAAATAATGCTCTTAATTGCCCTGCTTTTTCATTACGGTTTGCTACATCAAGTCCAGCAGAAAGAGAGTTGGGAAGAGGAGCTGTACCATCCTTGAACTGGTTATTACTGGGACTGTATGGGACAACCTTTGCAATTCCAGTAGGGGCGTAGCCTCAGAGCTGCTTTTATGCAGAAATGCAGAAACCGAAGGTTTAAGGGAAAATTGACTTATTTGACTAAAAATTTACCCCGGGCAGGTCTCTCAACACTTTCTCCTCGGGCAGAGCATCACTTGGCCATCAGCCTAGGCCGCTGAAAACCCCCTGCCACTGAGGGAGGGGAATTCGCAGCTCCGGAGCCTTTAGCAGCTGTTCCCACGAGAGGGCAATATAGCAACATCCATTGCGCTTCCCTCGCTTAATAAAAGGCCAGATTCTGGCACTGAAAATTTCATTCTACAATATATGCATAGTATTTATAGAAAGAGCATTTACTTTTCTAAAGTGTTGCTGTTTTGCTTATAGCAGTAACATATAATCAGTATGCATTAAATTTCTTTCATCTCACAAAAGCTAATATGACCCTCTGATGCTATCCAATCTAGGACAAGTAGACATCAGAAGAAAAACTCAAATTTTTTCCTATCTCAGACACTCAGTAAAACAGATAAACTGGAGGCTCAGTGCTACAACTCATCCTCAGGGGGTAGTCCCTTTATTAGTTGTTTTAATAGGACTAACAGTATGAATAAAATTCTATGGGTTCATGTCCTTACATTCACTGACCCTCATGCAATTAAATACCTTATTTTGTATCTCTCCCTCGGGTCTGTAACCTCCCTTGTTTAGCTGACAAATTTCTGCTCTACCTCCTAATCTGGTTGATCCGAATGAGCTTTTTGAAACTGCCACTGACAGCAAATCACTGCTCCTACTGCAGTCTATAAAAGGTTTATCTCCCACTTGACTGGAAACTGCTAACCATATGCTAAACATTTTTTATAATGCCACCCAGAAATGCTTTTTTTCCACATATTTCATATTCTGTCTTATGCTCCAAAAGGCCACATATATTTTGCAGCTTGCTTATCAGATGCAGCTGAAATATTTTTCTTCTGAGTGATTCAGCTCTAGACGAGTGATTTGTCTTTGCTTTGCATTACAGAGAAGCTACTTGCCAGCTCCAGGCTCTGGCAGTGATTTGCAACATCACCAACTATTGGAAAGGAGAACACAGAGTCATTAACCAGATCTTGACAGCTAAATTAGGGATGAACCACATCAGAAATGCTATGAGTAATGCTGTTAGAAGGTGGAAGCACCACCTTACAAGCAACAGCTTCAAATGAATAAATAAGTAAGGTAAGATGAAGGACCATACAGGCTATGACTGCACTATTTGCAGCAGGAGGAGCAGCAGGTGATGAGGACAGGAAGGCAGAGAGAACATTGCAGGGACACAGGGAGGCTTGGCAGCACTGACTCCTCCAGAGCAAACAGGCCAGTCAGCCTGCAGCTGACTGTGCCAGCATGGGCAGGCAACAATGACAGGGACCAGGATGCAGGTTGTATCAGGCCCATGGCCACAAAAGGGTCAACGTATTTAGCATGACATAGACATTACTGTGTGTGCTTCTCCCACATATCATACTGCTTAATTGCTGTAAGCCACTGGGCAGCTCTGTGGAATGGAGGAAGTAACTAGTTTGATTAGTCACTGTTGGTGAAATTGTCGCTTACGCACGTGGTGCCCTGAACACATGGGTTTAGACACATGCACTAAGCTGTCATTATTGCTGAGGATGTGCCACCGCCCTCCGAGGGCAGGAGAGCAGATGGTGAAAAGCAGAGCCATTTGTGCCACAGAGACTGTGGCAGCACTGAAGGGGAGAGTCTCTGCAGGTTGGGAAGAAACTGCACTCAGAGAATTACCTGGATGAAGCAAGTACTTCTGTATGGATGAGGACAGATCAGTCTCTAACAGTCCTGAGCCCCACTGTGAGCAGTGGCTGCGCTGCCATCACGAAAAATGGAAAATTAAGTTATTCTCATACTGTTTTCTCTTTCCTTTGGACACGAGGGGCGGGCAGGGAGCACTTCTGCCCAAGGCTTTTCTGCTGTTCGGAGAGACACCATGCACTCAAGGTGTGGTGCCTTCCCCCACAAGGTGTATTTGAAAGAGTTCCTCAGTAAGTCTAGTTTCCAAATTTACTTCCAGATTTACTAGGAAAGAAACTGGGAAGCTCTGCTCAGAAAAAGGTGCAGTGGGAGCAGTGGATACAACCAAGTGCCTGCTGCTGCCTGCACACACTGAATACGCACAATGCTACCAGGGCAAAGAGAGATATTTCTGATAAGAATGCTTAGCAGATTGAAGCATGCATAAAAATAGTGGTGTGTAACTACTGTGCCCGAGTGTGCAAAGAAGCAAAGGGCACACCAGAGCCAGTCTGGGAGGCTGTTGTCCTCCTGTCTGCCCCATCACATCCGAGCGGAAGAGGCAGAAGGCAACAGGAGGATCCTGCTGGTTACAGGTATCTAACTATTGCCTGGTCCAGGGTTGGGGTGCATTGGTATCTGCAGACCCTTCCCAAGGCTGTCTCCACTTGGGAAAGCTGGTGAGGAAGAGCACTGGGGGCCTCTGCCCTGGGCTGGGCTGGGAGCAGACCCTGCTGCCCCAGCTTCACCTGCTGGGCCCCTGGCTTGGCTATGAAGCTGCCCCACATCCCCAGTGGTGCCTGACCACCCTTGGGTCTGCAGTGGTCCCTGGTCACCATTCTCATCTGGCTCTGGCCCAGGGCTGCCCTGGTGCCAGGACAGCTTGAATGTCAGTACCACCCTTTACAGGTTCATTCTTTTTCATTAAAATAGTGGCCTTCTCCATACTATTTTTTACCAACTTTTCACTGTACTTCAGCAATAGCAAACCACCAGCTGGAAAATTTCCTTTACAGCAACAAGATTTGCTTAATGAAAAAGGATGTTACTGTTGGGGAAAGCAGTTTTTCCAGTCCACAGAACCAAATGCCAGACAGCACCAAAAAAAAAGTGAAAAAGATGGAAACTGTCTAAAGCTCTATAACTTTTAAAATGTGAAGCTTTGCTTGTGTCATATATCTGACCTCAAATTGAAGTAGGCTTAAAAGCAAAAATAGAGTGGACTTTAAATAAATTTTATCTAAGGCACATATGTATATAGGGCTCCACAATTTTTATGAAAGCATCATAAAGAAGATCACAGAGGTTTAGGGTGACATGCAGTATGTAACCAGTTCATAAATCTCCAGTTCAATTAGAACACTGAGGGATGTGTGTGTGTAGATGGTGGTGAATCCTGGAGAGTTTTGTCTGCTCAGTCACTTCCAAAGTCACATCCCAGGCATACACTGTCCCATTCTCACAGGACAAGCTACTGTGCAAAGCTGCTTGAACATGCTGGTCACAAAGCATAACCAAACAGGACCAGCTTCTGATTTAAGAAGTAGGTAAGATTAAAATGAAACCAACCTGAAACGTTAGCCTAGATGAAGAACTTCACAAGACAGGATTGGTTCTGCCTTGTGGCAGGGGGCAGGAGCAGCCAAGTTCTCCAGCCTCTTCCAGGACTGTGCTCACCTCAGTGACCTGCATGGATGGTGCTATCTAAGGTTTGCAGTTTTCCTGCTTTTAGCTTAATTATATAAACTAAAATACACTTCTTTCCACTAGTTTTCAAGGTGCCTCTTTCCACTACCTGATTAAGTAAATACATGTTATTAATAGCCAAACAGAAGCAAAGAGGTTCATATTTTTATCTCTTACTTGATTACCACTTTTGCTACAAGATTTGCAATAAATAATTCTACAGCATCCAGATGAATGACATGTTACAGAACTGCGGCATCATCCACTACTTATTAATCACAATTTCATCCTTTACACTTTAAATAATTAAACTGTCAGTATCAGCTTAATATTAGGGCAATTTACAAACCATTACAGCTTTTGCAGTCAAGTTCATGACAATTTCCTTAACCTACAACCATAATTCTTTCTCTCAGTACTCACGTACTCATTTCTTGCTTGGGGTGTTTACCTATTACATGGGGAAGGTCAGTAATTTCAGCTGAGACAGATTGGCAGAGTTAAGCTTAATGGGAGCCTGACCCCAGGTTCCATAACCAAGAGATTATATAATAGAAGTTTACTACTTTTCAGAAGAAATGACAAAACTAAACATTAACAGACAGATTGGATTTCTTGTGGGGTCACTGTTCATTAAATTTCCCACTGCTTTCACAATCTGAGCTGCTACAGTCATTTAGCTTTTAGCTCAAGTCCTTAAAGCAAGAAGATTGTTTCTTTATTACCTTGCAACCATTCTTCATTTTAATGGTATTTTCCAAGCTCTCATCTTAAAACTGGTGAACACTATTAAAAACCCCATGAAAACTGGGCCTTCTGTAGCTTAAACACAAACAAACCCAGTTGCTTCCATCCTTCTCATTTAAAATCAGACAGGCACCAATTTGTGCCAGGCAAGTAACTAGGTGCCTAGTGGAGACCAGCTGGGTAACAGGAGTTGATGGTAGACTCACAGCAATTACCTATGAAGGTCTGGCTCTGTAAAGCAGCAGGTTGGGAAGGCTGCAGGGAAGTGTTTACTTGCCACATTTTGGCAGGCTGAGGAACCAGGACTTAAAACTTCAGATGGGTATCTGAACTGAGGAGGACGCATCAGAGAGGGGTTTTGCTGCTGGGAGGGCGCACAGATGCCTGGAGGCAATCACAGCTGGACCAGAAACTAATGCTTCAACAGCCTTAACATCTTTTGTCTTCCCCTTTCCTCCTCCAAGTGTCGATATATGGACTTTGAACAGACACCATTACAGAAGGCTGTCCAGGTACAATACAGGGGACTGCTGTGGGAAAGGGGACACACAGAAAACAGTAAGAAACTGCATAGAAACTCCCTGCAAGAAATCCCATCCACCAAAGAAGAAAGATGCTTTTTATGTCTTATTAGGTAGATATGCCGTAACATTTATAACCTTGCAACAAAAATCATTAAAAAAATGATTTATTACTCATCTTAATAGCTTTCTGTATCTACAGATTTCAGTAGGTGCAAGGACAGTATTTTATAGGCCCTTCTTTAAGGTCACAGGATATTTAAAAATACAAGGGCCACAATACCAAATGCTTGATGAGTGGTTGGAATAAGAGAACCCTCATCTTACATCACTGATTTCCCAAGGAAAACACCTTTTCTACACATACATAATTTACAGTAATCTAGTTCCCTCATTTCCTGATAACACAGGTTACAGATTTTACATTGTTTTGGTGGAAGATTGACCAAAACTCTTTCATGCTTGCCTTCTGCTAATAGACTGTGACCCTTTACCTTTGTTTCCTATCACTGACTGGTTGTGGAGCAATGCAACCACACCACCTTCCTTCCTGGCCACTCCAAAACTGAAAAGGTGATAAAAGCAATAGATGAGATAGGAAGTGGCGATCATCTGCTGAATCAGCGTTCTGGGACTTAAAGATGGATTTTTTTGAGCCCTTAACCCAGCAGACTATAAAACCTAAGGATGGCTAAAACAAGAAAACACTTGTGAGAACTTTGTTGCTGAGTAACAACAGGGGAAGGAGGATGTGCAGCCTCTTAGGCTGTTCCTAACATCACAAGCTGCAATAATTTTTCTTTTCTAAATCCAGATATATTGTTTGGGGGCATCACCAGAATGTTATTTGTTTTTCTACTATGAAACAGATGGCATAAATGTGCCCTGCAATTTTATTGCTATGTTACAATTTCATCGTGTCATGCTCAAACCAATAGGTTCAATCAGTCTACAATAAAACTTTCATTCTGCTGTGCTGCCTATGGATACATTGAATAAAGTGGCAGTTTAAAAAGTTTCAAGTTACTAAATCAATATTTCATTGTTTGTCTCATAGTGGTTTTATTAGTGATAGAAACAAAGCTCAACAACAGATAAAAGCTTGAAATGGTTACTTGGAACGATGTAACGAGAATGAACTTGTGCACAACCACTGCATTTTTAATCTTTTTATTTCTTAATACATCTTTTCCAACATGATGAGATTAGACAAAGTTGCACAACTGCTCTTTGTAACATTAGTCAAACTACAGCTGAAAAAATCTTTCTCAAGGTTATACATGAGTAAAAGAAAACTTTTGTTATAAATTTGCCTTGGCATAGGCTAGAATAAAAAAGAAAGCCTAATCTGTGAAGATGTTTTCTGAAGAGTGTTCAGTTCAAGAGGAACGTAACTAAAGGGAAAAGACATGAAATATGGCAAGATTTAACTCTCCACAGTTCTTGACCAGTGCTTTCCAATCACAGCAAGAGTCAACTGTTCCACACATTTAATCATGTAAGGCCAGAGTCAGGTACAGGACCTTGTTGCTCTAACCTCATATCCAGGGCGGAGTGGATTTGATATGTGAGTGTATGAACTTACATAGAAATTGAATTTCAACCACTCTTGCTTCCTTAAGGTGAACTATGGCAGGCCAAACTTCACTGTTGTTACAGACAGAGCCATAAAGAGGAAATGACAAGGAGACATGATGATGAGAGAAATTATTTTCTTCTACAAGAAAGATTTTGGAAACCTCTTGCCATCAGGGGACACTTTATCTACCTGCCCTGCAGAAATAACCTTATACATACCACCAAAGGAGCAGAGAGGTGATTTAAAAAATCCCAAGGAATGAAAACACCTATCAGGCTCGACAGCCACTGCAAGGTACCTGGGATAACCTCAGCATTCCTGCTCACCTCCCTCCCTGCTGCTTCCCTGCACTCTAAGGAGCCTCCAACTAACCCTCTCTGGAGGTTGACTCTTTCACACAGATACCACCCGTAGTGGCCTGCACTGGCCGATCCTGTTTAGCAGACCAGTATCTCCGGTTGCGCTTGGGGGTGGTTGGTACTGCGTGACTGGCCTAATATCTCCATTTCGATGATCTTGTTGTGGATTTCCTGGCTATCTAGATATCAATCGCAGCACAAAGACAGGCTAAGTCAAAGCAGAGAAGTGTGCATTAATTTGATGCAAATTTAGACAATAAAGTTATAATGATATCAGAGATATATGTACATGAACAAAACCAAGCAGTTTGGAGGGCTTCTAACACTCCTGCACTACTAGTAGTGCAATTGCTTCAACTGACCTGACATCTTTTCTTTTTTTTTAATGTACATTAAGAAAAAGACTAGACTGTTATTTGTTTCACTGTCTTTAGATTTGGCATTAAGAGAGACCTTTAACATATCTGAGTGCCCTTCCAATAATTAGATTTGTAAAACTAACCCTGATGCATCCTATTAAAATTCATTATCTCACCTGCCAGCAGTTTAAATAACAAAGTGAAGAAAACAATTTGCATCAGGCACTGGACAGTGATGGCAGGAACATTCCCAAAATACCCTCACATAATTTATTTATGCTGCCTTCAAAGCCATGTAAAATAAAATGCAGCTTTTACAATATGACCCCAGGACATAAAAATTAAGGCCACATGAGTAAGAGCGAGGCAGGCAACTCCATGGACCTGAAAAGCTTTTGATGCTCACCCAAACTCCTTTGCAGCACAGATGCAGCTAAGATGTTGCTACCTGTAGTTGCAGGAGTATGGCACAAGGAGAGAAGTGATCTCTCAAATAGAGAGGTCCATGGCAGCTTAGGGGTTTGTAAAGCAGAACAGCTACCCTAGGCCAATGGGCAGTCAGCACAGGTCTCATAGCCCTGCAGTTAAGTGTCTCACTCATGGCTGAGCAGTTCTTTCCACATTAGCTTTGGTCATGCAGAGTATGTTGCCATAGGCTGGTGCTGAAGCGTAAAAGGCCTCTAAGCAGTGACAGTGTCTTCTCCTCAGAGGCATTACTTTATGGTCAAATGCAGCTGGCAGGCTAGAGAGTGGCTGCTATCGTAAGGCACGCACTATAGCAGCCTGAGCTCTAGCATGTTCTGGTCAACGAGCTCTCCATCAATGTGCACCACCCTTCTTTAGGAGGGGGAAAGAACAGCATCTCTGCCATCACACTCACCAGCAATGCCTCCATCACGTCTGCATTGAGCATTAGCCAGCCTCTGATCAATACAGACAACGGTTGTGATGGTGACATACAGTGTCATTGCAGCCTGAGGAGACCATCTGAGAAAGCAGAGGGAAATGCCATGAGGAGAAGGGGGATAGCATCTCACCTGTGAAATCATGTGAAAGAGAAGTATTTGTTCACAATAATCAGCAACAGCAATCTCTTTAAAAGAAAGAAATTAGGCTGGAACTTGAGGTCCCTTCCAACTGGTATTCTATGATAACTGAACTGATGTTGACAATCAGCCAATCATTTGTATCATCACCAGCACACAGGAGATGCCCAGATGAAAGGCCCACAGGCTGTACCTGACCCTGAAAACCTGTCTGACAGCAAAATTAATTGCTCAGCTCTCTATTCTTTGCAAGCTCTGGCACAGAAGAGCTGCTGGGAGATGGCAGGCCAGAGGGAAGTGAATGTTTTGGTGATGGGGGGTAGCACTACTTAGCTATGCCCCTGGTAGGGCTTTTTGGATATGTTGGTCGGTCTTGCACCTGAAATAGGAGTCAGAGAATGGGGCTTATACATTTAATGTCACTCCTGGAGAAGCCTTTCTACCGGTATGGCGCAAAACTTGGTGCAGGGAGTACTGGTGAAGAGAGATGGTTTAGTCAGCTTCAAGAAGAAAAACATATTTTTACACAGCAATCTGGAAAGCTCTGGACAAATGAGCAATGTGGGATGATCTTTTCTCAGCCGAGTTGCTAGGAGACATCACTGTACTCAATCATACAACCATCAACTAGTGCTGCTCAGGAATGTTTTTAATAAGCTCTTCTATATTGAGGAGTAATTCAGGCAAGGTAAAAGTGCTCCTGGGACCAGGCCAGTTTTGACAAAAACAAGCAACAAAACCTGCACTGGCAAGGGCTTTGCAGGTTCCAGATGGAATTTGTGACCCAAAAAGTACAAAGGGAAGGTTGGCGTCACCAGTTTACAAAAAAACAAAAACCAGACAAGGGGAGCAGCTCAAACCCACACCCTGTGATATCCTTAACAGAAAAATACTGATCTGCTTTCCAACAACCTGTAAGAAGCTAATAAGTAAATTATGTCTATGGTAAGTAGTTTAAATTCACTACACCCAGAAATCTGCATATACTATAGGAAATTTCAAGGGGCTTTGAAGTCAGAAAAGATGAAAGATGCTAGCCTAGCCTAGTGTGCAAAGCAGCCTAATGTCCTTGCAATGGAGGAAGTCCAAACCCAAATCCTTGCTCCAGGGCTGTGGGTGAATAGAAAGGCCAGGGCAAGAACCAGCCTTCCTCATAGGCTGGGCGTTTGCTGACAGCCCCAAGCCACTGAGTATTCTGGTACTGGTATCTTGACTTTGTAAACAGCCTTCCAGCTGTCAGTGTTGTGCTGATATACAACAGTTAGTGCTGAAATTTGAAAGCATGGTGTGGGACAGAACACCCTTTTCTGAACACTTCTCCTGCAATGGGGGAGATGACAGCATTTTCACAGAGCCAAGCTGCCTGTGTGGAAAGGGAGCACAAATAGGTTAGAAAACTGAGCAACAAATAGCACTTCATAACGCTGAAAAAAAAAAATCAAAGAGAATACAACATTAGAAATGATTTCCAAGCCTACATTTCTCTAATGAATGTGACCAATAAAAATATTAGCTTTTATGCACTTTGATATAAAAGCACATAGAAGATTGTAGGGGGAAACAGAACAAGAAAGTACCATTACTCAGCATTGTTGTTAAAGAAAATGCAAAAGTTAGCAAGTTAAGAGAAAAAACAAACACAAACCACCTAGAAATAGAAAACCAAAGCCTCTACCCTTTTACCATTGCTGGATGTACCTGAATAAACATGGCAGACACCTTTCATGTTGCAAACGTTATTAAACTGATAAAAAAAATATCTGGAGCTCAGACCGAGAGTAAAAGGTTACCTAAATGTTAACATCAATCCCTACAGCCAGGAACAACTCTACTCCAAGTACACCTTCAGACTGTACTTGCCAGCCGAGGCTCCACAGAACAGTGCAGGCTGTTCTGTGGGTGCAGGGTCATTATGCCTGACACAGCTGACAGAGCCTGGCTGCACTAACACTATGTCAATGTGGAACAGAGCCAGTCCCTGGCGACCATGGTGGGCATGTAGATGTTAAAGCAATGTTTTTGTTCTCAGCTGCCCCCGGTGCCTCAGATTTTGAGCACCCACATGCGAACAGAACCTAAAACATTACAACACGTCTATTGTGGGCAAAACCCACAGAAGCCCAGCATACAACTGACAGGGTTGTGCTGTCAGGATGCTGGGACTTCTCCCAGCCCACAAGTCTCGCTATGCTGGCAGATGGGCTGCTGCCCACAGAGCACAGGCAGCTATGCTGCAGATCACTGGTCCTGTGCCAAACTCTCTGCAATGCAGCCCAACTGCCCAGGGCAGCAGTCAGGCTTAAGTTTGGGGTCAGTTCTTTGTTGATTTTTGCGTGGAAGGAAGCTGTTTTAATTTAAAGTTGACATTTACCTTCAATCTTCTCCCTTTGTCAGGTGCATTCACAGAGGATTTACTGCTGCCTACGCTACTAGCAAATGGATGAGTGAGGGTGCCCAGCATTTATTACACTTTTATGAGCACTCTTGAAGTTGTAGGTGAGTCGGAACTGATCCAAACCACAATTTCACATGGCTGTTGGATAGAAGAAGTACATTCAGAGACACCACCTCATGTTCAGAAATGCGAGGCTACAAGAACGCAATGTGAAAAAGGGGACACTGAGATATAAATGGGAAACAATATAAAAGGCAGACATTGGTGTGGAACCCTTTGGTTTTATTTAAACCCTGGTGAGGCAGGTACACAAAAAAATCTAGTCTGATCAATTCTCATCCATGGGGTTTTCTTTCAGAGGGCAAATATATTTTACCTTCATCTACCTGTAATGATAACCCTATGGTTTTGTAAACCTGCAGTTACAATAGAACCAAAACCCAGACAATACAAAAGGAAAAAATAAAAACTAAGAACAATTTTAATAGTAAATGGAAATAAATGACTTGTGGCAAGACAGGGAAAAATATCTGAGCTGGTTGTATCGTCCTTGCTTGTCTCTGACAGTATCACTTTTCAAAGAAAATCTTGGCAAGAAACACTGGCTGCAGTGGTTTTAATCTTAGAAATGATGCATGTGTAGTGGCTGCATTGTCTGGAAGTGAAAAGGCCAGAGGTGGTAAGAGTGCCCTCTGCCTCACCATGGCTCACAGCAGTGATGCCCGTGTCTGACCCCAAATGCCTGCATTCAGCCCCTGAGCTATGTTTGATTAATACTGAAATACAGCATGGAGTATGAGCAAGTCAGCACAGGAAGGGGACAAGGAAGGAAAGTAAGCAAGCTTGGGTCCCAAGGTCTTTAGATACATAGACCTTGCAATATGCAGTCATAAACAACACAAGTCCTTGTACACAGCAAAAAAGGGGTGCTGTTACTGCCAGCAGTAAACAGTCAAGTAAGATAATACAGAAAAATCAAACTAGGAACCTCTGATCTATAGAATTGGTCCAGGGTCTGTTCAATGGGAAAACATATCCCTCACCATGGGAAAGGCCAGGGAAACAGTCTTGGTAAAGGTTACTCCTTATGCAGAGATTATGTTGTTAGGTATATGGAAATTTCTGATTGTATGTACCTGTGTGGCTCCCCGGGGTTAGCTGGGGAGCTTAGAGCAGGAAGGAAATAAAGCATCCAAATGGAGGAAGGAAAGGCAGGTCACACTGAAGTGTTTTGTTTGGATTCTTAGACTTTGTTGTTTGTAAGATGGGAAAACTGCACAGCACTCAGTGTGATTTTATTGTATGATATAGTGAGACAGGACAGGGAAAGACAACACAGGTCCTATTAGAGCAAGTACCACTGAAGAGAGCTAAATGGAAAGCAAATGCTGCATAATTGATACAATCAAGAAAATACAGGCAAGGTCTTTCTTGCATTGACTTGTTACTTGGCATTCAATAACTCACTGCCAAGTGAAAAATACAATTACTGAGACCCCACTGCAGAAGCAAAGCATAGTTCAACTTTCTGGCAAAACTCAAAGTTCAATTACCCTGTAGCAAATCAATCAAATGTGTGTGCAGCAAGCAATGAAACAGCACAGATGTTACCTCACTGCTTTCAGCTGAACATGTTTTTGCTTCTCTTTAAAAAAACCCAGCAAGTAGCACTACAAAAAGTTCACACTATGCAGAAGATGAAAAGTAATCCATCAGTGTGATTTAGAACAGCAGAGAACAGTGTTCACAAAACAATAAATAATGAACATCCATCACTAGTAACCTGGTGTGATGATTTTTTATAGATACCAAGGTTCATGATACCAGATTAACATTATATCCGCCACATTTCAATAGCTAGACATCAGGCATGCAGACCCAATCATGCACTGAACCATGTGCAAACATGTTAGCTAGTGCTGATGGATACATAGCCAGGACACTGAACGGGTATGCACACAGCAAATGCCACTTAACCCAACATGGAGCAGTGTTCTGAGCTATGCAAATAAAAGCTGACCCACTATGCACATGATGGCTTGGGAAGTCCCACACGCTTTGTTTAGTGACTCTTTTTTGCACTTTTGTTAGGACCAGTACAACAACTGCACTCGTGTTCAATACACTCTAAGCTACCTACCTTTCATTGGGCTTCACTAATGCCCGCAACAGACTCCAGTCATGCGGTAAACTACTGAAAAGAACCAGGGATGTATTATCCTATTTACCAGCAGCTGAGCAAGAAAGGATGACACAAAGTTTGTCTTGAATGGAATGGAGATGTTTAGTTTTCAGCAGGAATCATTATGCAAGGTTGCTTTTTTCTTTGTTTAGTCTTTTGGGTTTTTTCCTTTTGTTCACTATTAATGCATCATTGCAAAATTTTGCACCAGCTTGGGAATCTGTTTCTTTCAAAGGGCTGAAGCCAACTTTGAAATCAAGACCTCTGATCTAAACATTTTTTGCTACAATGTACTGTTTCACCTTGTAACAGAGAATAGTTTCTGCTTTCTGCCTGCCTGTAACTGTTACTGAGTTATGGCTACAAGTGCCTTTTTTTTTTTAAAAAAAGGTAAATCAATAAATTCACAAATCTGATTAAAACTGAGCCTGATTTTTGAAAGAATATCAAGTCTTTGCAAACAAAACTGTATGTTAAGTTATCAAAACAACTGATTCAATGCAACTGATTAAGTGCATACAATGGAAATGAAGAGAACACCACTTAAATACACAAAGTAAATTCTCACTGCAGTTGTGTAGAACTCATTTTGAATGCAGCATCTTAAAAAATTTTATTTAGTATATTGAAAAACAAATGTTACAAAAAATTTTCTATAAACATAGGCAAAAGTGTTTCTATAGGATAATTTAATGTAAACCAAACCCCTTAAAGGATGCAATACTGTAATCAGAGGTTATTTACATCCAGTGAAGACAGAACAACTTTTTACTAATTCTAAATATCATTTAAATGAATAATTAAATCATTTCTTGAAACAGTGACACATATTTAAGTTAGTTTTAGTAGATAAATCATCTCAGTCCCAATACAAGATGAAATTCAAGGTTATATTCAGAAGTGGGAAAGGGCAGTGTCCATTGACAATTCATATCAGTCAAGACAGTACTGCACTGAGATTTGCAAGACCTTTAGAGAGGTACACTATACATTTCTAATATTTATCGCATGACAGTGCAATTACAGGATAGGTAAAAGACCAAAGTGATCAGGAAAGAAAAAAAAAAAAAAAAAGCTGTATAAATACCCAGTACAAATGAAGTTTTATTTTCAATATCAGATTAGAAAAGCCAGGTGCAACACTAAGCTATTTTCCCACATTTCATAAATAAGAACAAAACAATTTGTAGTTTGACATTATTCCAACATGGAGAAAGCTGTTCACGTCTTAGAGAAAATATATTTGGATAGCCGTCCTACACAAGTTTTGTTTAATTATGAAATCTATTCACCAACACATAAGCTTATAGCCCACAATGGCTTTCATGCTCATGTACATGGAAAAGGCATAACCTAATAAATTACACTTGTAGATCACTTTAGATATTTGGTGTGGCTTTTTTTGAAGGATGAGCATCATTATTGCATTGCACATAAAAACAACATGTTCAACCTTCGGACCCAGAAACATAAAACCAGTTTAAAAGTGGCAGTGGAATACACAGTAATTAAAACAGAAGAGAAAGCAAAGCCAGCTCATCTCTAAACTAGATTGCCCATGTTCAGGGGACAATGATGTCTGCTGAACAACCTAATCTGAATATGGGCAATCTCCATGCATTTCCTACAGGAAAGTCTATATCCAAACTGGTAAAACTACTAGCTGTGCTGGTAGGCACAGGAGATGCCAATATGGCATGGACATTGAAATACCAGCTCTTTTTGAGGTGGTTCCTGCATGTTGAGATGAGGCACTGTTTTGGTAACATCCTGCTTAAAAGCAGTATATTAACTGTTGCTCAGTATAAAAGGAGCTTTAACTTCTACAAGTGGCAATTCAGGACACACAAGAGCTAAAACCACTTCAAAAGAAAAGGTCAGAAAGTCCAAAATTAAGACCCAGCCAATTCTTACTGCAAGTGTCCAAAACATTGCACTTATCTGCCCCAATAACTATCATATAAAAGAAATATAGGTTAAGTTTTTGACAATGGTTTGGCCTGGAGTTCATCTTAGCCACTGAATTGTCCACAGTAGGCAATCTACTCTTCATCAAAATTGAGAACTAAAATTAATCATAAAATCCTTACTTCATTTGTCAATACATCATATCAGATTCTTACAGATTGTGCATATACACACCCATCTATAACCATACATTTCTTTTCAGCAGCTTTCTGTAAAATTTCTTAGGGAAGATGGACCAAGCCCCCATGAGACAGAAGACACCACATACATCTTGGACAATAACAGCAATTTCAAATGGATGGCACCGGCCTTTCATCTGGGGTCTTTTGAACAAGATGCAGTTTGGGCTTCTGCTGTAGGAAAGTCAACACAGTAGACCTTCAAGTCTCATACATTTCAGTTGGTGATAATTCATTAGTAGAACACAGAACAGTACTAAAGCTAATGCCAGCTACATTGGCATGGGAAAAAAAAACAACTGAAATGAGTATTCAGAAGCTAAACCAAGCAATGAACTTTTAAATCAAGATGGGAAAAAAAATTGCCACACTACAGCTTGTACCACCTTAACTATCATCAGTATCTAAATCAGGTGGTTGAAATTCTGTACAAACCTCCATTCTAACTTGCATCAAGTCTGACAGAAATCCAACTTGTCTTCAGCCTCAAAAAGTCACTCCAGACTAACACTTGGGGCTATGTCTACATTGTGTTCTTAAAAATACACACCATGGGTCCTCCTGGTTTCTGCCTTATCAGCTGGGTCCCATGCTCAAAGCTGGAATGAGTCAGGCAGTAACTTCTGGAGGCCAGGCTCGACTAACATGCTTCCCAGCAACTCTGATGAGCACCTGTAACCTCAGAGCTGTGGAAAAAAAGGCTTGTGTACACTGAGAAGGGAGTGCGTTTTCGGAGTTCATGTCATCAATCAAAGCACTACGCTGTTCTTAGAAACAATGAAAATTTAAAGTAGTGGTATTTCCTTATAGTTAACTCTTGCAACAGAAGCACCTTGTTGGAATTGATAAGCAATATATATATTTGTTGTTGAAAAAATGGTTACGCTGTCTGCAAAGGATTTCCATAGCAAACCAAGGTAAGGTGCACACATGCCAACATGTAAGTATGAGCAAAAGGCAAGAGTATCAGGATTTGAGGGAAGAGGTTTTTATTTCACATCTGGGGGGGAGAAAAAAAAGTCACACACATACACTGAATGTTTTTCCTTTTTTCCCCCTTTTAGAAGGAACGTAATATCTACGAGTTTCTGAGTTTATGGATAATATCCAGGTCCCACTGAATGACTATGGTAGGAAAGACTACTATCAGGATTTTATCCACTCACGTATTTCAGTATTTCATTATTTATTGTTGCATGAACTTTCAAGTTCTAAACTTAACATACACACACTCCTCACCTCTACAATACACAAGTAAAAACATAGGAAAACAGAGAGGAAAGTCAGAGCATGGACAAAAGTATTAAATTCACTAAGCAGTGTCTTGGATTGTTAGCTTCTAAAACATTTACAGAATTTTAAGTTGTAATAGCAAAAACTTTAGAATACACCTCTTGTGCTAGGACTCTGAAATTATTGCTATTACACCAGCATGCTCTTAATGAGATACTGGTTTGAAAACAAAGGCTTACTGCTGTCATCTTTCCAAAGGCCCATGATAGGGTGCAAACTGTAACAAAAATCCAGTGAGAAAAAAGGAACCAACTGACAAAGAGGCAATACTGCAAAATCAGTCCCGTTTAGTGTAAATAGCTGTCTAAAATGCTGCTTAAGGATTTCCCTATTTCACGCAATTCTGACATCCTGCAGTAAGAAAGGAAAGGGAGATTCCATAAATCTTGTGGGGAATGTGGACTAAAGTAAGTGCCATCCTCATCAGAGCTGCTTTTGAGAAATATGACAGAGCACCACATTTGTATCTGCACTACACGCTCAATACAGAGTCCTTAATTTTTAAGACCCGCCAAAAGGGAAAAAAATCCCAAACCCAAAGAAAAGTGGACCTAAACACAAAGTGAAGTTCATCATACATGACCATTAAATTACAGAAACACATAATAAGCCAAGATAAAGTGCTAAAAAATGATTAGTAATTTTTAAAAAGTCCGTAGCGTTCTTCTTGCTTTACTTAGTACTGGTGACAATAGGAGATAGTGCAATTGCACCGGCTGAATTACAATTCACAATGTCTTCATAATTTGGGGGGGATCTATATGTTGTTCAGTTTCACTTCTTCTCATAGTGATTTCACCAGTGGCTTCCTCATATGAAGGAGGAGGATCACAGTTTGAGAGCCTTGTGGATATTGAGTCTGAACATCCATCCGTATAGCTCAGATCTCCTGGAGAGAGCCCACTGACTTCATACATTTCCTCCTGCGGGGAATGAACAATGCTGAGAGGCGGCGGAAGAGGACCTCTGCCATCAGCCACAGCACCATCACCCATTGCTTCGTGGGCTCCCCTAGGCATGTACACCGACTGTCTACGCATTTTCTTTTTAAACAGGCACCTCCATATGACAAAAATGACAATGAGGATAATGAAAAGGCCAATGATTAATGGAAATGCAAGGTAAAATGAATACCAGGTATGTCCTGTGTTACTTTCTCCCTGAAGTTCGTTTTTGTAGCCTTTCCAGAACTCCTTCTAGAAGAACAAGACAGCAAACAGTTAAAAAAACAATAACTGTAATCAAGTTGCTTCAAATGAACGAGAAAACAAAAGGCATTTAAAATACTGATGATTAAACTAAGAACTGGTATGGATAAGCACACACAATAAACTTTCAAATTTCTTCTGATGTGATTAGCGATACAAAAGAATTTTGTTTTTTTTTTTTAAACCAATTCCTCACTGCTTTTAAGATTCCTGTGTCCACACTTAATATTTAAAAACACACAGCTCAGACAGGACTAGGATAACAACAACAACAACAATATCTAATCACAGCATGCACATCAGCCATCTGGTGGATTACAAATTTTCAGTATCCCTCAAGATAAAAAATAGTACTTTGTTGTTTTAAATTTGTAGTAATATACTAATACAGTTTCACAGGGAAATACTCTTTCAGAATGACATACCATTTTGGCAAAGCACAACTATGTTATATTGTCATCTCGTAATTTAGACTTCCCTCACCCTCTGGCTCATAAAGCAATTGTCAGCTTATTTTGAGTTGATTCAGATCCTCTATTTATAGTTAAAAATAGCTCCACCACTATGAGAATATTACACAGCTTATTATGTTCTGGAAATTTTGACAACACAGCTACAGATAAATGGAACAGAATGTGAAAGAAAGAAAATATGACCAAGTGAAAATAAAGATGAACACCAGTACTTGACAGTACTTTTTGCTATATTAATATGCACAAGCAGGAACACAAAGACCACACTGCCATCCAATTTTCTCTGCAGTGAATGCTATGAAAAAAATAGTACAAAAAGCATACCATGCCTCAAAAAGTAGTAATCCTCACCTGTAATTTAAGATCTCTCCTACTAAGCAGCACTTCCATTTTTACAGTCATGTATAAAAATAAAAAAATCAAAAATAAATTAAAAAAAAGCCCCACAACCCTTAAATCCATGCCAGAAACTGAATTATTTTCTTTTAAAATGCAGAGGCCTGACTCATTCATACTCATGCCAGCATCCATTTTAAGTGATAGCACACATACTCACATGCAGGTATTTATAAAATAGTCACCAGGTAAAATCGATATTGTCAGTACTCGGTTATCAGCAAGTGATGCACTCAGGTTGCAGTCTGATTGGCTTTGTGCACAGACAAATCAGATCCATTAAATTTTCTAGTTCATGACTGCTGCCACAATTAGCATTAGACGGATAGTGCCATCAAACTGATCTCAGAGGCAGCCTGAGTCCAGAAGCAGCATGACCCCTGTGGTGTGGGAGCTAAGCTTGCCTTGTGCAAAGGACCAGGACCCCATAGGCAAAATGCATGCTCATAATGCTTCATCAGAATTCACTAAGGTTAAGAACAATGCCATGTATATGGAATAGCTGGCTATCCTGTACATTTTTAACCAAATTCAGTTGTTCTTATACCAACAGTCAGTGCAGTTTAAATAAAAGGAATAATAATAAAAAAAAAATCTTAATTCCTACAGCAATCCAGGATCAGGTATTTTTCCTATACTCCAAGGCTTGACATCACAACAGGTTGTCACAGTGCCCCTCTGATCCTCTGATGCAAACCCAAGTAACCTTAAGCTAAGTAGCACCAACTTCAAACAAAGTAAGCAAGTCTGGGAAGATGAATTAACATCCATAGATACTCATTTACAAAGGCCTTCCTTGATGCATTGTTCCACAGTGAGAAACATTAACTGTGCGCACTTCAGAAAAACAAATTTGAGTGGGGGGAAGTAACATTAAAAACTTGCATTAGCTGCTCAGCTGAGGTATTTTTGAGATCTCTGCATGACAAAAAACAACAAAATGCAACACCTTATGTCTCCCCACCTGATCACCAGACAGTTGTTACCTATTATCATCTTTCCATCCGGTTTGCATATGACTAACTAGATTCTTTAGCAGAATAAGTAATGAATATATTGTTGACTAAAAAAGCATAAAAGGATTCATTAGGATTATTAAATCCTGCTGTCTGTACTGGAACCAAGCTTCCCACTTCACTGTTCTGCTGCCTCAACAGCAGCAAAGCATAAAATGGTACAGTGTTTGGTTTTGAGGGCAAAGTTGCAAAGATTTACTAGAAGTCATTAAGTATAGTGTGCAAGAACATATCATTTTAAAGATTGCGGAGAAAAAAGGTAGTTTTGATGAAAAAGAAGAAATCAAACTTTACCCTAGCAATATAATTTGTGTTGCAGACTGCAGAGGAAATACAGCCACTTTCTCTGACGGAGGGTAGTAAGTTGTGACTTGTATTTTACTATTGTTTCCATGTTACTCCTAGCTCAGCTCTAACTACTGGGGAAGATGTCTCTGTACCCTCTTCAGAAAGCTGAAAATAACAGCATCTCTCCTTGTCACTCTACAACATGGCAAAGCAGTAGAAAAGCTATTTTCCCAGAGTGACAATTAGTTCAAAATAGGGTGTGTGGTTGTGAGGGATGTTCAGGTTGATAGTGTGACAAGACAGGTGCATAAAGAGCTTAAGATATGAGTTTAAACTGCTTTAAGGATGAAAATAGTTTACTGTCCATTTTTATTTACATGCAAAGCAAAAGAAATTCCAACAGTTTAGACACATATGCTCCTGTCAAAATTACAGTGCCTTAGATCTAAGGCTATCTTACAGAGACAAAGTAAGAAATTTCTGCACACAGGTG